>NC_060157.1:13352415-13355043 GCF_021292245.1 Micropterus dolomieu
ATCTGGTTGCCGGACATGCTGGTAGACTTCTTCTTCAGGTAAGACACACTGCTTGTAGGACTGGAGCTTTCTTCAAACAACATACAGAGCGCCTGCTGAATAAAAAAAAGCTAAGTTACGTATGTAACCCTGGTTCCCCGAGAAGGGGAACGAGAGACTGCGTCGGTCCGCCGCACCTCTCTCCCCGCCTGAAGCGCCTGCTTCATAGTTTAAGCTAATGATGAGTGTGTACAGGTGTGCTTTATACTCCTCCGGTTATTCCGTCACACCTTACCGTTCTAGCAACAGGCCAATAGGATTGGAGTGATTTCATTCACGTTCAGACCTGCTTCGCCTAGAGGCGTTCCCATAGTGTCGTAACCGACGCAGTTCGAGTTCCCTCGAAGGGGAACTATGGTATCTTGTAAGCCTATGTGGGTAATATGCATGGCACAACAATAAAATCATTGTGTCATTATTGTATTTTTCATTATTCATTCTGGATTTACAGACTCAGTTCTGATCACAAGCAGAGGCTGAATATGGTAAATTCTATGGAATTTCTCTGCAGCACGCATACCTTTTTAAAAATACATATTATTTCTAATCTCATTTTTAATTGCAATTTTGCTACATTTGCTTTTAAAATGATTAACTTAATTTGTATTTTGTTTATTTACTTTAATCACTTAATTTAACATAGTTTATTTGTCTTTTTATTACATTTGCATTTTTATTTATTAATTCATATGTGTTCTAATTATATTTGGGATATTATGGTTTTCCTTTTAAAATTAGTTTTTTCCCCCCTTGATTTGTTCAGATGATGTGCACTCATGGGTGTCATTTACACTGGGGACATGTCCCCAACACATTTTGAAATGGCTTATTTTGTCCCCATCATTTTTTTAAAGCATTTGTTAAAAATAAATAAATTAAAATGCTTTGAGTATGGTACAATAACAAAACTTATACACACACACACACACACACACACACATATATATATATGTCTTCCACACAATTACTGAGCCTGCTGCTCTCACAGAGGAAGACATTCAACATTTCTTTTCATTCATTCATTATTTTCAAATGGTTAAATCATTTCATTTAAAAGCTGGGCATTGTAGTTTTAGCTACTCAAACGAGAGTACATTTGCATTTGTTGTAGATTATTTTCAGCTGGTAATACAACTTTAGAGTATTTACAGCAACAAGATGTTGAATGTGAGAGCGACTCAAAATAAGCTACAGTGCTCATCTTCACCTTATTGAAGGAAAATATCGCTCATGTGTCTCGCTGAACAGTTTTTGGACAACAATGAAAGTCTGTCGAACAAAGGAATAGGCTGCATCAGGCTTTGGATACAACTGCTGGTTTTGGGATTTGTTGACAATAAGAAAGCTTTAGAACATAAGCAGACCTTAGAAAAAGAATATACACACAACAAAAGCAAACTTCAAAAGACTACTTGTGCTTATACACACTAAATTACCACTAGTTGTTTTAAATGTATTGCAACATCAAAATAAGTCAGCCAGAATTAGTAGCAGAGGAATGTTTTCCTTCAGAGTTGCAGGTCGGTCTGGGTACACTCTGACTCCCACAGGTGAAATCCAGTTTCCTCTCAGTTCTGTCCTGATGTGTTTTTAAGTCCAACACTGCTCTCTGCTGGCCAGGAGCGACACAGCATGTTTACGCCTCTAGAAAGGTCTAAAAAGACACAACCATGTGAAGAATTAAAACACTGATTTCTTATGATAAATCTGCCTGCAAAAAAAAATCAAGCACTCACAGTGCTCTTGGGGACGGATAACATACTTTTGCACATAAAATGTGTTTTTACTACATCTTTTGGTCTCAATTTCTACATTTTTTACCTCCTGTTGTGAAGACTGTCCCACATATTTTCATACATATTGTCTCCAGATGGAATCACAGTCTTGTCATCTCTAATTTGGAGTTCATTGGCTTCACATTCAACAACAAAACTGAGCATAAAATCAGCAAAACCAAATTATTGTTCTCTGTTTTTTTGTGCACTAAATTGTAGCAACTTCTTAGAAATGAGCTGAAAACATACAAACATTTTGAATTTTGTGGCTCATGCCAGCTGGTCAGTATTTAACTTTGAGCTTTTGTGGCTTTGGGAGTCAGGCTTGTTTGTTTGAGTGATAACTTCCCTCAAGTCTCATTTCCTGCAAACAACCCCTGCTCTGCTTCATATCTTTCTTATCATGACACATAACTCACAACCCTACAGGATCCTCTTAAATTAATTCCACCTCTGATGTGCATCTGTCAGCAGAAACAGTTTGAGGTTAAGTCTTCTGCACCTTTTCAACAGCCTCCTCTTTTATAACTACAGACTTTTTGCTTTACTTTGTTGATGACCAGAAAGTTATCTCACTGTTTTATAAGACTTTTGTCTTTTGACTGGACATGCAGGCCTCCAAGGAAATATGAATCACACTAAAAAACATATGACGCTCAAATCCAATTTCCAGGAGACAATTTAAAATTTCTCATGTCCACCAGTGGAGAGGTGGGAGGCCAGGCAGGAGTGACGCACGGGTCCCTCTTGGCAGTATGGGAAAGAGATTTAGCAAAGCAGGTCAGATAGTCAGATGTTTGTGAAATTGCCCCCC
>NC_060157.1:13355063-13384308 GCF_021292245.1 Micropterus dolomieu
TTTCCCCCCCCCCCCCCCCCCCCCCCCCGCCCTCAAATGTCCTGTCAAAACCAGCCTGGAAGCTACACTAATCAATCTTTTTATATTAACAAAACATCAAATGACTACATCTAATGTGAAAGGGATCGCTCATAGTGGTGCAGGGAGAGGCGGAAGATATTCAGGAGATAATTCTCTGCAGGTTCATCACTACGTCCCGTTTCACATTTGTTACATGTCATTTGATACATTCTTATTAAAAGAATATTGACTATAGCTGCTTTGAAATAAACAATTTTTAAAAAACTTTCTGGAGAGGTGGGAGGCAAGGCAGGAGTGACGCACAGGCCCCTTTAGGCAGTGTGGGAAAGAGATTTAGCCAAGCAGGTCAATAGTCAGATGTCTGTAAAATTGTACCCAAAATGTCCTGTCAAAAACAACCTGTAAGGCCTAACAGAAAGACAGGTTTACTGGCCTTTTACTAAAATATAATATAAAATATGGCATGTTAAAGCTGCACTAATCACTGTTTTTATAATAACAAAACAACAAATGAGGGCATGTGAAATGTGTGTGTATGTGAAAGGGATCGCTCATAACATTGAACCCACAGAAAATGATCATCGAACAAAGCCCCTTGCAGCTAAATGTTTTGGTACGCCGGCCCACAACTTTAACTGTTGCTTCACTGTCACTGCTCCCATGAGCCTCGTTTGCAGTTTTAATGAAAAAAGCTCTTCACTGTATGCTACCTGCCACACCAAACAGCACACTGACAAAGTTACAACTAGCTAGTAAACATAGTGGAGCATTGTACTGATTTACCTATAAAAATCCTTTGACCGGTAGCTTCATCAGAATTGCCAATTGCACTAGCCATCCTGCCGGGTAGGCATGCTGAGTGCCTTGAAATACAGTGCTCGTGTGTGAATGTGAGCATTCATTGTTGCAAACGGATATGTTCAGTTCACCAAAAACATGAGCATGCGCTTTTAACCCGTTCATGGACAACACTGATAAGCTAGTCGCTAAATGCATTCGTCTGCTGTTTGGTGCTGGGCTTCATAAAGTTTATTCACTGAAAACAGCTGCCAGCTGCAGACAAAAATTATGCTATGAGAGTGCTGAGCTGAAACGCGCTCTAAAGCTCCGTAATGTTGCAGATTCAGGAGATAATTTGCTGAAGGTTCATCACAACAAGCGACCTCTTTCATATTGTTACATGTAAATTGGTACATTGTTATTATAAAAATAGTGAGTATAACTGATTTAAAATAAACAAGATTTTTTTTAAAAAAACAAGTCAAAATAAAGGTTGTTTTAATAGTTTTGTGTCCACAAGTTGCACACAAGTAAACATTAGCCTCTGCTAATAAATTATAGAGGCTAGGTAATCTTGCTGCAATCCTGTGTTGTTTTTGTAATTCATCACTGCCTCTAAAGCTGCGTGTAACCACGCTATCATTTTCTGGATGATCTGTCCTCAGGGAATATCTTAGTGGCTGATCTCTGACCTCTGCTGTAGCTGTCTGAACTGGTGCCTGACATGGACCCTCATATAACTCCTGGCTTGACTGGGTGGTCGGTACAGTACCAGCACACCACCCTGACAGGCCAGATAGTGTGAGAATCCTCCCTGTGGTAAAACCCAGTGAGATCTAGCACCACAGAACAATTAGACTTGTCGAGTCTGAGCATTGTGGCAAGAGGTACAAAAACACAGCATGCTCTCCTGCACTGCGTAATACACTCAACATGGGCCCCATCTCTTGCCAGTGATCCCTATCCAAGACCTTGAACTGAACTTAGAGATGTGTTGTCCTTCCCCCTTAGCTTGTTAATGTGAAAATCAATACTAAAGTGTGCACAAGCTGCAGCAAACTTTGCATGAGGAGAGAAATCTCAAGTAGAGGGTGCACAGAGGTGTTTGCTTTAAAGATACAGCTGTGGGAAAAAGAGACAAGCTAAATGTTTTCAACGGCAGCAACTACAATCAACATTTTATTTCATATTAAATCATCAGCCATTTCACAAAGCCAGAACACCATCTAGTGAAACGGATACATCATCAGATTAAGAAAATGATGTCTTAAAGTGCATTTACAGGATGCAGTCTGCCCCAGATGAGATTTAAAATGACTTGTAACTGAGTTTAACAAGCAACATCCAACTAATCTGCCCTGACAGCTCAGAGCATCTGTCAATCCCTCTAAAGCTTCTCACAGCCTTGCAGACAAGGTGTCCACCCATACTAACGTCAGCAATCTCAGGAGCTCTGCACCCCGGCAGTCTGTCTTCAATGTTTTATGAGAGGTCAAGGTTCAGACCTCTCACTGGGACCTGTTTATCACAGGAAGGGTTGTGTGACCAATGCAGAAGGTTAGAGGGGTTGGGTGGGGGGAGGGAAGTGGAGCTTGTTTTCAAGTGGTCACCTCCAGGAAAGCGCAAAGTCACCGTCAGTGGCCCATGGGTGAGAGCATGGTGGAGAGGACATGGTATAAAATGAGTCAAGGGACCAGACAGCACAGAGAGAGAAAGTCTCAGCTTTCACAAATTTAGATTTAATCAACGTGGAATAAGTCAGGAAAACTCACGTTGCATTTACAGCCTTCATCACTGGCCTGTGTTTTCCACCCATTGTCAGAGAGCTCACCATGGCACTGCTGATGAATTACTGGATGTGTTTGGTAGCTCTATCATTGAGTGTGACCTCCAGTTGTGCCTTGAGAAGGTAAGAAACATATTTCTCTACCTGCCTGCTTTGCTAGAAGAAACCAGAATTAAAGTGTAGCAGTAAGGATTTATTGTATACATGCCCTCACTTAAGAAAAAACTACGGCAGAGTAGTAACAGCAAACAACAAAACAAACATGGACAGGAAAACAAATGGGTTTTATTGGTTCATTACAAAAGCTAATGTTTTCAGCATTGGCTTAACATGTGTTTTTGTTCCTTTTTCTGGCTAGGCGCTGAGAGCAAAGCAGTCTGTACTTTATTAAAGGCTCATTGTTATACTGGGATGATGACCAGGCATATGTATTGGATACATAGCAAGGAAAATATACCTCACAGACCTCTTTAGAAATATAACATCATGTCCACAGTTCCACTTTTGATTTAGTTCCTGAAGAAGAATTCTGCTGCTTGTCTGTTCTGTTTCCAGGGTCGCCCTGAAGAAGATGCCATCTATCAGACAGACATTGCGGGAGATGGATATTTCTGCAGAGCAGGTGTTGACTGAGCTGGCCCAGAAGCGCACAGATGACACCAGCAACGGGACTGTTCCCACACCTCTAACCAACTACTTGGATGTGAGACATTTTTGTGCATTATATATTTAAAGGAACGTATCTAAAACCTCTTGTGTGTGTCTTCATGAAAGTTCTGAGTTGTGCAGGTGGTAAAATGAAATCTAGATGCACTAAGGCAGAGGCAAATGAATTTGTTGTTTTAGTCTTGAATACAAAAACAGACTTTAGCTCTGATGGTTAAAGCAGCCCCTCATCCAAGAGGCTTCATCAGCTCTCTTGGATGAGCGTCTCAAGTCTTTGAGAGTAAAACCAGCGGCCTTTGAATTAGTAATTTAACATATTCTTTGTGTGCGTCATACTCTCAATGTCATATTTCATACCTTCAAATACTATTAGTGGCTTACTGCAGTAGAAAACATTTTCCAAGAAATATTCAAACAACAACAAAAAGGCAAAAGATGTGTGTATATATATATATATATGTATATAAGTGTATCATAAATGTGTATTCCGAATAGACCCAGTACTTTGGGGAAATCAGCATTGGTTCTCCAGCCCAGATGTTCAACGTGGTATTTGACACAGGCTCAGCCAACCTGTGGGTGCCCTCACAAAGCTGCTCACCTTTCTCCACAGCCTGTTGTAAGTATGAATGTTCACGCATAAAAGCTGGAAAATAACATTTACTTAAGGAATCTGCAGCTCAACCTCTGCTTTACCAAGCTTTTATAATGAGTTTCAGCTCATTGTTTAGCTTTCCGGCCCACAACGTAGGTTCACGCTCACTGCTCTCATAGTGTTGTTTCTGCCACAGCAGGCAGCTGTATTCAGAGGAAAGGAACAGAAGACACACACAGTTAATAAGATGGCGGAGACCAAAAACAGAGCTAAAAGAGAGTTTGCCATATACATCAACATAAACAAAATCAGTTATTGCAGCTTCAAATGAAGTAAATGTTATTTTCAAATAAATGAGATGTCATAGGAAACATAGTTCTTGGTTGTTTCAGGACTCAAATGAATTTTGAACTTTTAGTTACTCACAACAGGTACGATGCCTCCAAATCCCGGACTTACGTTGAGAACGGAACCGGTTTTTCCATCCAGTACGCCTCTGGAAATGTCAGGGGATTTTTGAGCGAGGATGTGGTGGTGGTGAGTTCAAGATCAACGTCCTGCAGAAACAAACAGAGCTTCTTTTTACATAAATGCTTACATAAATGCTTTAACTTCATCTCCCAGGCTACATTTTCAAACTTTGACCTTTAGCTTGTTCTTTTCCTGCAGGTTGGTGGTATCCCTGTGGTGCAGGTGTTTGCTGAAGCAACCTCTCTGTCTGCCATGCCCTTCATCTTTGCCAAGTTTGATGGAGTCCTGGGCATGGGTTACCCCAATGTGGCCATCGACGGCATCACTCCCGTATTTGATCGCATCATGTCTCAGCATGTCCTCAAGGAAGACGTGTTCTCTGTCTACTACAGCAGGTGGGTCAAACTGAGTCATACAGACCTCCACTACCTACTATGTTTTACTATTTTGTATGAAATCACCTCTCCAGAAGAGAAAACATAATTTAGAATAATGAGATTCTCATGTCTGAACATCTGTTAATATCTAAATTTATTTTGTGGGAAAACAAAGAATTAATGTGGATCTGGATGAGACAAGAGGGTGTTATGAGAAAATAGATAAAGACACTCACTCTCACACGTCTTCATATTTTTCTTCTCAATTTATTGTGCTCAGTTATGTCCTGAAGAAACCCACAGCCCCCCCTTTC
This sequence comes from Micropterus dolomieu, assembly GCF_021292245.1. Lineage (NCBI taxonomy): Eukaryota > Metazoa > Chordata > Actinopteri > Centrarchiformes > Centrarchidae > Micropterus > Micropterus dolomieu. The sequence goes on from NC_060157.1 coordinate 13,360,074, forward strand.
CTCTGGGAAACATCATAAGAATGAGCTGTCATAGGATTAAACTTGTGCTGATGTAGCATTTAAACCAAATCACAGCTTCAACAGTGAGATTGAGATATGCACAGTAAAAGTCAGCTTAACGGATGATTTTATCAAAACTGTTTTCAGGGACCCAAAACACTCCCCAGGTGGAGAGCTGGTTCTTGGTGGCACAGACCCAAACTACTACACTGGAAACTTTAATTATATGGACACCAGAGAGACAGGAAAATGGGAAGTTACCATGAAAGGGTAAGCTCTTTACTTCATAATGTAAACAGTGTGTGTGTATGTGTGTGTGTGTGTGTGTGTGTGTGTGTGCACTCATTCAGAAACGTGTTTCATTTTCCACCTCTGCCTTCATTCTTTCAGAGTTTCTGTGGGGATGGAGATTATGTTTTGTGTAGAGGGCTGCACAGCTGTGATCGACACAGGCTCCTCTTACATCACAGGACCGGCCTCCTCTGTGTCTGCGCTGATGAAAACCATCGGAGCACAGCAGGATGAAAGTGGAGTACGTTTTTATACACGCAACACGGTTTCTCACAAAAAACATTTGTCTGTAAAAATTAATCACCCGTCATCTCCCATTACTTTGTGTTGTGTATCAGTACAAAGTCAACTGTGACACTGTCAAGACATTGCCCAGCGTCACTTTCCACCTGGGTGGCCAGGAGTACTCACTCACTCAGGAGGATTATATCTTATGGGTAAGCAGGATGATGAATGCTGAATCATTTTAATATAAACATGCAGTGGTGGAAATTAGTAGTACTGTACTTAACTACAATTTTGAGGCATTACTTGACACTTTTGACACTCTCTCTCTGCTCACTGCATTTCACATGGAAATATTGTTCAACATTTACAGCTGCAGTTAATTTCTTTATTTTTACAAACAAACCATATGATCGACTGAAATATGATGCTTTATTTATTTAAAGGCCCTGTACACCTACACACGTGTTTTCAGTTCAGGTTGCTACATATACTGGGATTTATGTGGGCTCAAGTTGTAACTTGTTCTGCAAAAAAACTAGGCTCACACCCTTTCTGTAATCTTGTTTTACATGATAATAATGGGTACACACAAAATATTATCTTGTCTTATATTAAATATTACCTTGGAGGCTTTAGAATATTCTCATAACTTGGCTGTTGCTGTTATAGTGGCTTATTGTATGGTGGCCAAAACACAACAACATTTCACAAAACACAACAAAATGTTACAAAACACAACAACATTTCAGATTACGGAAAGGGTGTGAGAACAGTTCTTGTTTGTGATTGGATAAAACCCAAGTCAATTCAGAGCTTATTCAATGTGGATACGTTAAGGTGGGTTGGTGCTAGATTCAGATCAGCTGGAGGGACGCTCTAAACTCTACTTCAAACTAATAACTCTCTGGGCATTTGTTAGAGTTAACTAGAATGGTGAGCTACACAGAGGTCCCTTAGATAGCTAACTGGCCAGTTGTTGTGGTTTTTGGCTCTATTGAAAAGCTATGCCTTTAAAAGAGAATTTCCTGCTGCTGCTTCTTCTCTGCTGTGTGTTGTTGCACATTTTCCACAAGGGTTTGTGCAGGATAGGCCCTTTGCATCTCGTTCACGAGGCGTTAGCAATACTGCTTCCCTTTTTAACACAGAGGCAATGTAGTTGCTTTGAAGTCATACCACATAGTTATGTATCCAAACATCTGTCCAGGTCCAATCAGTGCTGATACGATGGCCCTTCTGATGTTATGTTATTGAAGAGTAGCCATCCCGTCTCCTCAGTCCTAATTCTTTCAAGAGTGCTTTCAGGGTTCCACGGGACATTAACGTCATAATATGATGAAAGCATATTGAGAATTACATTATATGACTGTCCTTTGTTAAAATGTTCTCTTATGATTTCAATCTCCTTTTCCATCCTTTCAAACTCAGTTTAAAATTTGTGCAAGGACACTGCTGTGAGTAGTACAAATAATAGAAACAGGAAATGACATTGAACTGTAGCCAGGGACTTGGATTCAGTCCAATCACAAACAAGAAGATCCCACCTTTTCTATTATCTGAAATGTTTTTGTGTTGTCTGAAATGTTGTGTTTTGACCCTCAGGGCCACCGTATTATTGTGATAAAACTGACTTTTGTTTGTGGCTCCAGCAATCACAGATCGAAGGGGAGGTCTGCACCGTCACCTTCAGGGGCTTGGATGTGCCGCCCCCTACAGGTCCCATCTGGATTTTGGGTGCCAACTTCATTGCTCGCTACTACACAGAGTTTGACCGTCGCAATAATCGAATAGGGTTTGCTACAGCAGTGTGAAAGAAAGTTAAACATCAGCCATGCTGCATTTTATTCTTTTTTTCTTTCTTTGCCACTCTTTCCTTTTTGTCCAGTCCTCCATTCAGTTACTTTTTATGATAACTTTTTATAAAAATGGTAAAGGAGAGTGCACATTAAGCGATATCATCCTCCCATTTCTTGCAAATCCTGCTTTCATATATCTATATATGGTACCAGTTACACTGAACACCTTCTAAACTTTTTATTTATTTATGAGAATTTACCAGCAAATGGAAGGTTTCTGTGTGTGTGTGTGTGTGTGTTTGTGACTCTGCTGATTATTATCATACAGCAACAGTGGAAATCAGTATCTGTATTGTATTGACGTGACAAGAATAAACTTGTTTACTGAGCTTTAAATTTGATTCGAGCCTGACATTGTTTTCCTCCAAGTCTGTCGAATGCATTTTGTGCCCATGTGAAGTCAAAGCTGAAGTTGAAAACAGATTGTTGCAGCAGATTTAATCAGCCACACCAGAGCAGTCACAGAAATATTTGTCATTGTTTGTATATGTAGTTCTATTTTTAGGTAAAAAGGTAAAACAATCGGATACACATTTGTCTCATGTGTGGCAGTCATGTGTGATGTGAAACATTTTTTCCCAATGCAGTTGCCTCTGTACAGCGGGTTTTATCTTTAATAACCAACAGTTACAGTAGGAGTGAATGCCAGATATAATGTCCCAATAATATTTTCCAAATCAAATCATTCTTTCTCCAGTTTTTTGTGCAACGCGTGATCCCTGACACTGAGGAAATAATTTTGTCACCCAGGAAACCATGGTTTAGAGCTGAAATCCTGTTTTAGTGAGTAGCCTAAAGCTCATCATTAAAAAGCTCCATACTACATATCTCTTCAGGAGTGAACATGCCTCTTCAGGGTGATTTTTAAGACTGACTCGACAAAGACAGTTATTTCTGCTTACTTAGCAGACAGAAGAGACACACAGATAACGAAACAATAAAAGCACACATATTCATCAGGTGCTCTTGTCAGATCTTTTTGTCTCATTTTTCTCTGAATTGGGGAAAGACCTCTCATGCTACAATGATGGAACAGTGAGGGTGCCATCTGCTTCCTTGTTTTCACATCCATGAATTGTCTGCTTTGAATTGTGTTGATAGGCAGTGAGGTGGGGGTTGACATCTCTGTATATAGTCAAAATAACTATTCTGGCTGGAAACTAGCAAACAACCACTCAGACACATTCCAGAAAACAGACATTTCTTAAGAAATATAACTATTAGTAATAAATATATATGCAAATTTATTATAGGCAAATTTTACAGTGAATCAAGAAAGTGGGTGGCTGTCCTTACATCTGCTGTTGTGTACAAGGCTAACCAAGGCTAATACAGTATAAATTACATATCAAAGGAATAATTTGTACATTTTAAGTTTATTCAGTTGTTTGCATTTTTGCAAAGAGTTAGATGAGAAGATTGCTACCACTCTCATATTTATCATTTTAATAGAGACAGCAGACGGTTAGCTTGTCTCAGTCCAAAGCTAGGCCACATGTTGGGGTTTTAAGGGTGATGGTACCTTAGTTTGGACCAACCTTTAGACAGAGCCAGGCTAGCTGTTTCTTTATGCTAAACCTCCAGCTAACCGGCTGCTTGCTCCATCTTTAACGGACAGATAAAGAAAGTGGTATTACTGTAATCTTCTCATCTAACTTTTAGCTAAAAAGCGAATTAGCCTATTTCCCAAAAAGTCAAACTATTCATTTAAAGTTGAAATGAAGTGGTAGAGGTCGTGTTGTAGTCAAGACCTCCCAAACCGAGACCAAGTCAAGACCAAGTCAAGACCAAGACCAGAGTTTATCGAGACCGAGACAAGACCAAGACTTTTAGGGTCTGAGACCATGTCGAGACCAAGACCGAGGGAGGGCGAGACCGAGTCAAGACCAAGACCAGTTCCCCACATTACATGACACACAATAAAATGAGGAATGAGATCATAGGTACTTCTCAAATTGATCTGAAAGATCCACATTCCAATTAAAACACCCACAACAAACACTAAGAGCTGAAATCAATTAAGCATCGCAATCGCCGAGAGGGGTGACACTCAACAACACATTTTAATTAGAGTTACTGGTTGCATTTGAAGTAGTACATTTTACATGTTAAATAATAATGTTCCCATGGCAGAAGTGACAAAGCAGAGTATTGTGTGACCTTTGCAGTTTTAGCCATGAGCTGCAATTCTCTACTCCCATGATTTGGTTTGATTTTCGAGTGCATGTGGTGCATGGAGTCACACAAATTGTGAATTTCTGACATGCCATAAATCAAGGTACTGGGCTAAAGACACCTGCTGTATTCCTATGACTATTCTTAATGCCCTGCAATCTGAACACACATGTTCCCAAAGAAATATTTTTAATTATGTGGTGAAATAAATATCAGGACCTTAACTTAAAATATTACCACAGTGACATTAAATATCAAAAAGTACTCATTACAATGAATGGCGCTGTAGTGTTTTATTATTATACATATTTGATTATTAGTACTGAACTTGTAACATGTAAACAGCATTGGTTGTTGCTGTTATTCTATAGAACAATCATATTTTATACAACAATCATATTCTATTTGTTTATCATGTGTTTTGTGTGTATTTGCAAAGTAACCAGTAACTATAGATGTAAGATAAATGAAGTGGAGTAAAAATATTATTATTATATTTATACTGTTCCCTCTGTAGCTTAAGATGGAAACACTTGAGCAAAACACAAGTACCTCAAAATTGTACTTGATTGAAAGTACTTGCTTCCCACTAGTAATAAATTGTTAACCACGGAAACAGTACATTTTACAGTACGACTGCAAAAAATGACTCAGATATACATGAGTTTACGGTGTTAGGTGTTGGAATGTGTTCACAATGCAAAGTTTAGGAATTCATTTCCTGTGTTAATAGATCCCAGGCCAAATGGTTTTTTTTCTCTGTTGGAGTGCGTTGATCTGTTATGAGAAGAATTCACCCATTAAGAACAACTCATAAAGGCGTTTGAATGTGTGTGAGTCTATCTCTATGGTTAGGTCAGATCTTTCAAATAATGGTACACACCCACCGTCCCAATAAACCCTACTTTCTTTTGAAGCAATGTGACATTTCAAAAAACAAAAAGTTCAGGATTCCTTGAGCAGCATGAAACATCTGCTGCCTCCAACAGCTTCTGCAGACCCCCACAGTTATCTTCAGATCTTCTCCGTGAGTTTGCATTCTCCTGAGGAAAGCATGGGTGTATAGCCCCTGATGGAAATTGTTATTTTGAAAGTTCAAGTGAGTGTTTTAAATGCAAGTTGCTTTCAAGAGATAGAGTTTCAAGAACAGATGTTACCAGCATCCTCTTTAAGTTCCCACAAGCTTTATTTGTCCAATTTTTAATTTTTAATAATTCCCTGAGCGAAGGACTCTTGACGGAGATGAAAAATACATTATCCAGTGAGTCAATCTACAACCTCAATACCAATTTGTTATTACACATCTGCAGAGACCAGGACGCTACATCTTGTGAAACAGAGGAGAGGTGGGAGGTCTTTAAAAGGGCCGTCTGTCAGCTGAGACAGTTAGTCTAGGTTTGAACTCAATCTGTGCAGGAGGGGCACGTCAGGCAATGCATTGAAGAACAGCGCCACATGACAAAGTGTCAGATTTACTTAACAGCAAATTCCTTTCTGTGGAGTGGAACTGAATATATGAAAAGGATCTCTTTGCTTCAATGTGTGTGACAGAGGAGTCTGGTGTTTTCCATTGTCAAACACGTACCAGATGACCATCCTTGTGTCAACCCTGATTCAGAGCAAAGCTAAGGTAGGTGAGAACTTTTCTATAATCACTGCAGGAAATAATCTGCTGACGATACACTCTGTGGAGTGCAGGAAAAGAATAGAACATGTTTGTGTAAGTCTGTATGTGAAGTTTGTTTTGCTTTAATGTGCAGTTTGCTGACCTACATACATATATGATGACGAGCGTGGAGAAAAAAAATCATGTGACAGGTGACATTTGCATCATGTGCTTCTACATTTACCAAATATCAGTCACATCAGTAGTTTTATTAGATTACATGAATTTAATTATGTGTCATTATCAGTAATCAAGTGGGTTCCCAATAACGGTCAGAGGCTGGCATGATAGTCTTTCAGCTCCCATGTAGCAACTTTTATCAGATTTTATTTTGTATTTTCTTTAATAGTTAAAACCATTATTTTTTCCTTTCCTTCGGGTCCCAGCAATCAGTTTGCATGAACATACTAAACAACTTAGATCCATGGTAAATCAGGACGCATAATCTTTGCAGGAACCGCTTAACGTTTGTGTTATATAATTCAAAAACCGAAACAAGAGTTAAACTATACAGCGCAGCATTATATGAGGAACAGACGACAGAATATGAAAAGAATACTTCTCGTCTCTCGTGGCTTTCAAAGAATTGCCTTTTGTGTCTTAATACATCTCAGAAGTCGATCCGGCAACATATGAATCAATTTTTATTGTTTCAATTCAGTGTTTGGCGTCTGTCTTCACTGTTAAAAAAGCTGCATCAAAGTCACAGGTCAACTGAGTCAAGGGGACGATTATCAAAGAATACCTTCCAGTTCAGACATTTTGCCCGCATTGTGAGCAACATATGCTTGTCACCATGTTTTAATCCTCAGAAGAAGGATTAAATCCATCTGGAGCCTATTTTACTGTTACAGTTGCCAAAAGGTGCTTGGTAGCAGGCATCATCAGCTACAGAAGGAGTCCGTGCATGTTGCTCTCCCAAGCCAAGCTCCCATGGTAGAGGGCACCATTTGATCCTAACTGGAACTAATCTAACACCAGGCTAGGTTCCCCTTAGGCACTGTTAGTCACACTGCTAGTGTCGCAGCAAAGAGAAGCTTTGCATTTTGCCCAAACTCGACCCGAAACCTGATACTTTGTCAGAACCAAGGCTGAGAAGCAGAACTGTAACAGACAACTGATGTGCAACTGCTTTTCTTGTGCACTTTATCAAGGCATTGTAACGTAAATTTTGAATTGAAAGTCAGAGATTGCTCATATGCACACTGTTAAAATGTTATGGCACAATTAGGAGCATTTTATTTAAGTCTGCTTTGAACATGGTTTTCCTTGTAAAATAATTTATAAGAAAGCTCTTTAAAGAAGAAAAGACGATCACAATTTTGGGAGGGAAAACTGAATCAGAGAGAGACTGCTATGTGGACTGCATTCATATTGAAATGGTTAAGATCAGGATGCCACATTGGCCCATATTGTTGCCACGGTTGAGTTGGCAGTTGAGAGCATGCATAATCTACTGGAGCTTTCCAGCTGAGTAAATGTCCGCATGTGTGTGTGTCAGCCCCTCCTTAAAGACCTCAGGGGTGTGAAGATAAGGTGTGGTTAACATAAAGATAATAAGTGATTGTGTCAGTTGCAGGTAAAGTGTCTGTGTGTGCTTATGTTCCTGAGCTTCCCTCTGACTATGGCTGAGGTCCCTGGTCCATGCAAACACTCCATCACTAGGGAGCACCTGCTGACAGTCAGGCATCTGGTAGGTGTTGAAAAAACAGTAGAAACATGGCTGTTGAAACAGCGTCACAAAACGATGAAATCTCTGTGTTGTTGTTTTCTGCAGATGGATAACCAGTTGAGAAGTGGGTGCTCGATAACCTACACATTCATAGAACAGAGAAGTTTGGTAAGGTAACATTTGTTTGATGTTTCGTTTCAAAGGCTTTGATTCAAACCTTCCATAAACTGTCTCGTGCTGTCATGTTTATTACCCCATGCTCTGATTTCCCACAGAGCAAATGTTGCTTTGTAAAAGCTGCTTTACCTTGGATCCTGGAGCTGCTTACCACCCACTTCAAATACAGTCGGGGCTCAGTCAATGACGGCTACGTTCAGTCCCTGAGAGCGCTCATCCTCAACATCTACTCTCAGAAATGTGTGCCTCAGATTAATGAAGAGGTTGAGGTGGGTGTGAGCTTCTGAGTGGTGAACTTGCAGCCTGTTTCTCAGGCCTGATGGATTAAATTGTCTTTAATATAAAAGAAAATAAAGTGAAAAAGAAATATGTGGTGTGAGGAACTGCCCAGCTGAGGAGATAAATCTGCAGTACTTGTGAAAACATTTGAGGTATGTTTCTTGGAATCTGCCACAGGATAAGCCAGAGAGTTTTGAGATGCTCTACAGAGGGTCTCCTACAGAGGCACTGCAGAGGGCTTCAGAAGTGCTGTCTGTTTACTGGGAGTTGGTGACGACAAGTGACGCACCAGTAGACTGGAGATGCCAGCACGAATACACAGAAACCTTTGGCTCTACCACAGAGCTTCCCACAGAGTCAACCACACAGTATTTTACAGGTGGGAATCTCTATCTTTTGGAAAGTTCTGTTAAGAATTTTGAGGATGTTTGGAGTCACTGAGATCACAGATAACATGTCCTTTTCTACAGACAGTTATGGTAGGAAGTCAGAGAAGGCCTCGCATAGGAGACCAGCCAGAGACCTGTACAAGTTTGGCTTCATCATCACCTCCATCTGTGGAGGACTGCTCTTCATACTTACTCTCTACTGTCTCATCACACAAAAGGTACCAGCGCTTCTGTTTCGTTGATTCTTAAATCACATGTGCCCTAATAAAGTCTTGCCATGCATTCCAGTCATATTGCAATAAAGTAGGCCTTGGCAGCTTGGCTGTGCTCAGTGGGGCACTCCCTCTTGCAGAAGTACCAGCTGGTAAATACTGAGCATAACAAAACAAGGTGGAGGCTGGACTTTCTGGTGAGAACAGAAGTGCTATTTTGCAGCAGCACATGTAAATAAGTCTGAAAATGCAAATAAGTGCATGGATTCATACCATTCTCCTATTTGAGGCTATTTGGCACCATTAGCTTTTATTTCAGATAATGCAGTGTATGACTCAGAGTGGTGGTTTTCAACTGGCTGAGCCTCAAAATACACTTTGTCCCACTCTATAATGATTTATTTCACAAAATGAATACTGCAGCAAATGCAACGCTTTAATCCCCTATTAAAAACATGAGACAGACAAAAAAGGTGTAATAAGGGTTTAAGAGCCCAATAAAGTAAAAGCCCTGAAACACTACCAGCTGTAGTATATTCTTGGTAAAAACACCGGCTTTCTAGCGAGCTGTAATATGCTGATAGGTCCGCTAATAGGTAAAGAAGTAGTGTTTTGATAAAAAAGGGGGGGTAAGCTGAAACATTACTTTCATGAATTACAACCTGGCCTTTGCTTAGTGTAAACGGTACATACAGTAAATCTCTGTACAGGGGTGGTGGTAGTCAAAGCTGCTCTATGTTTGTCTTTAGTGTTTACTTTGTTGAGTTACGTAACCAACATTTTATTAATCCTTGTGGAGAAATCTGTATTCCGCATCTGACCCAAATACATATTTAGGAGTACTGGGCAGCCACAGCAAAGTACTTGGGGACTCTAATTCAAATACTGTAATTCTGAAGTCAGCACTTTGGTCAAGCAATTTCAGGAGTATTGCAAGGACTTACTATGCATGTGATGTATATGTTTGGTATGGGACGTAACCTGCAAGAATGTGCAAGCTGCAACTTTTAGTCTTTTTACAAACATGCGTTGTGTTGAATGGTAGGGTGATTTTGATCACATGGGGGGCAGGGATTTTAGCTGTTACACTAAACCAAAACTGAGGGCGGGTAATGTCAGAGATTTTCAGCATTCAATCTCATTAGAGCTCCACACAAGTGATGAGTTAATGGCAAACAAATGACTCTATTTGCGTGACACTCTCGAGATAGTATGGGATTATTGTTCTCAGTACAGTAAATATTTTGGGGCTCTTTCTTCTTCTAAACACATTGCATGTCCACACAAGCAATTGGATAGAGGACGTAAGTGTTGCAGTTAGCTAAATGCATGCACTTTGTTAGTCAGTAGCTGGTTTCTCAAACACAGGTTTTCATTACAGCTTAAATCTGACTTCAGATAGATATTTAAGTTTTGACCAACCAGTAATACATAGACAAAGAAGGCATATGCAACATGTAGGCAGACGACACTGGACACCAGTGAGCCTCTGTGTTTTGAATGCCAGAAATCACATCAAATTTTGCAGTTGATTTATTTAAATGAGGAAGAGGTAGAGATACATTTGCTACCTGTCGTGAATTAGTTGTGTCTTGCTCAGATTGAGCTTTTAACTGCCATTTAGCAAGATGGGACTGTTTGAAAGAGCAGGTGGGTTTTACATGTAATTCGAGGAAGCATTTAAAGTTTATGTCCCTATTTAACTGACTGCATGCAGCGACATAATGTGCGCAGCAGAGTAGGAGGGATGATGCATTGCTGGCAGTGAATGCACAGACATTGATAGAGGGTATACAGAATAAAGTGCTTGATGAGGTGTGTAATTCTCCACTTCTGGGATGATGCTCTTAGGCTGCTGGCCATGCTTTCTCCTGTAAGCTTTTGTCTGTCTACCCTGCTCACTCTACTTCCTGCCTCGCTTACTTTTTGCCACAATGCATGTATAAATGTTGCCCTGCCAACTGCTCCTAAGGCCTCAGCGCTGAACTAACTTTAATTCACCTTAATCACTATCAATATGTGTGCTCTGTGAGGAGGATACAAGGGCTTAAAACACTGTATGAGGAAATGGACAATGACACCTTACATGAGGCAGATGCATTTCAGCGAAAATTCCATTTCAAAACTGTAGAATCGGCATGTTTGTGTCAGTTGCGTGTTTTTTTTCACAGTGAAACCTGGATTAGCAAATATTATCATTTGCCTTGCTACCTCAAATAATATCCAATGGTGTTTATACATGCATACATACAAATATTTTTTAATCGCAGTCAGCTAAATGAGCTGTGTAATTAATTAAAACAGTGTGCAGCTTGTCTGTTTTATTGTATCAGTATGTGTGCAAAAAGAAGTCCTGCAAAGTCAAAAGAGTCAGTTTAGTTCAATTAAGTGTCTCATTCAAAGACAGATGGTCAAACATTGTCAAGCCTTTGCTGTAATGTATAGGTTGTAACAAGAGTTGAGCCCTGGGTGAGTGTTTACAACTTAGCTGTAAACTATAGACTGTCCCTGACACACACTAGCTCTGTCCACCTACACACCTTTTGGGCAGTATGGCAGTGTTGATATCAGAGCTTTACTGGAGAAAAGCCTGTAACTGCATGAAGGTCCAAACAGGAGGCAAACATACAGCTCTTTTCAGTACCCGGAGCCAAACAGTCTCTTTCGAAAGACCTGGAATTCCCATCACTACTGCGCAGTTTCCCTGCAGCAGGAAGCAGTGTGTTAAAATCACAAAGTGCAACACTGAAAATACAAAATATTTCAAAAGATAGATTCACCTTCTTGGAACTGACCTGTGAACCAGTCTAGCTTTTATCTGTCTACAGGGGAGAGACAATATCATGTAAACATCTCATTGCCAAGGACTTTAAAGTGAAACTCCACCCAGAATGTATCTTTTGCCTGTGAAATGCTCTCCTGTAATTTTGAGAGGTGGCTGTTTTTTTTAGTTTACTCAATCAAGGAGAACAGAGTTTGTGGTGCAGCTTGGAATCATAGCAGTTATAATGGGTTTTAGATTTCCAATGTGTTCCAACTCTGTCATATTTTTACCAAAATATGGATACAGTTGTTTTTGGTCTCAATCTTTGCACACAACCCTGTGAATCGCCCGCCTCCTGCTCTGTCATCAGTCAGAGCTCTAGCTCATTGTTTCAAAATGATTTAGTTACTTCAGAGTCAGAAAGAAAGACATGAGCTGTGCGTCTGTTACTCTGTCAGTCACCCTAGGTACTCACCATGTGTGTCCTATTGGTTTTTAAGTTTTTTTTCTCCAAAACAGAAAACTCACAGCCCTCACAGATCAAGATCATATACAAACTCAAGGTAAGAACAACTATAAAAGTGAAAATGATCAGTCTTTCCATGTTTATTGAACTCATCCTAATGCATACCTCGGTCATCTGGTTTAAAGCAGAGACCTGCAGGAGATAGAGATGGAGCCACAATAGCGTGAGTATCCCTCTAACCTTCTAAGCTTTATGGACTTAAACAGCAGGAGCTGGAACAGATTAAGTGTCTTAAACAAACACATGTGTCACCTTCAATGTAAAGTATGACTACAGTGCACATACATCTTTATGTTCTTTTTTGTCTCTCCTCAGGCGATAAAGAGCGCATCACTGCAAGAGCAGACGGAGCACTTGTGAAGCTGTACATTTTATCTTTTATGAACATGTTTTCATATCAGTATCGTGTGTCTAATGTATCATGCTCACCTATTTAATCGGAAGCTTCGCTTTGACTGAGAGCAAAGATGGACCTTATTTCGAATAATATGCTATGTATATTATGTTAATGTATTATCTATTGCAGATATCTTTTCAAGTTCACTAAAAAAAAGTTTTATTTTTACACTAGTTATGTATGTTGAATAATGTGTCTCCAGTTGCTACCACTTAACCGTTTGTAATGATGTTTGCCAAACACAAGTTATTTATTAGTTTGACTCTATTCAATCTCCATATTGATAATAAAAAGTTCCATCAATACTAAAATCCAAAATATAATGCTCTCCAGCTGTCCAGCTACCAATGCATTCATATATGAACACAATGAAATCCCATCTAAAGAGCAGGTGATGACCTCATTAAAGGATTTCGGCCACTATAGAGCCAGCTTTCTCTTTGACTTTACAATTTATAACGAGTCAAAAATGCTTTTATCCTTGCCAAAACGGTCTTTCCCACTGCTTTGGAAAGCAGTTGACTTTCCTTCATTATCGGCCTACACCGCTGGTCAATACACAGTCTTCATGCGGCCAATTTCTATCGTCAAAAAATGTGTATATCCATTTTTTTGCATAACAGTGTAAATAGCTTCAACATGAACTCTGGAGAATACTCTGTTATTGGTCAAACACACTGAACTGTTGTTACTGGCAAAGGGAGCAACGATACAGATACAGATACACACCAGTCGCTATTGCAGCTTCACAAGAAATGTCTTCACTGCCCGGGGCGTGACAGGATTTGGTGGGAATAACGTGCTACTACAGTTTACTGATATGCATGCATGACATTTAATCATTACAGAGTGGCAGTGGCAAATAATTCCCTAATGTTGTCATAACTTTCATCCATGTCCAGCCTAATGTTGTATAATAATACATTGCATAATGTCTGCGTTTTAGAAGAATTGGACAATTCCCCACAAAGTGAAACATTTTGTGCATCTCGGAGAGGACCGCATCAGTAAATCCTGATTCCCACATGTGTGCTGGCCTCTATTTTGTTTTTGAAGAGTCTGTGTAGGAAGATGAGAAAAAAAAGACACAGCCCTACCCCACAGCCTCTGCAGAACCACATGCAGTCTGCAATATAACATGATCTATAACACACTTAATTTCACAGGCTACCGCTTATCAGTGCGCAAACCACTGTTGCACTGGCAGTAATCCATTCTTCATCCCCAGACATTGCTCCATTACAAAACAAGGAAAGTATTTCTATAATTCAATTTAGTGCCTTTCTGCAGAGGATTAAAGGCAGCTGTGGAAGATGAAAAGGCAAGTTGTCTTCAACAATAAATATGTGGGAACTGCTTCAGACCAGTTAGAATTGTCAAGAGGGATGCCGCCCTTTTTCTCTCTCCCAACCTCTCTGTCTTTTTTACCTTCAAATTAGAGGAAACAGAACATGTTGTTGTTTCTAAAAATATATCATTGTCAACAGTTACATTAGAGGGACAAAAAACTCTTGAAACATTAATTTTTCTTCAGATGTAGTACTGGGTACAAAAGGGTGGATTCCTAGATAAAAGAATCACTTTAAACAAATATTCATAGTTTTCCGGCTAAGTGGATACAAACTGAATAGTGTCCATTCTCATGTCATCAATCCTTTACTTAATGACTTCATCGGTCTGCCAAGCCCATGTTTTTCTGTGACATACTGTACAATATTAATAATAGGTTACCAAAACACAGTTACTTGGGGGGTAAAAGGGGGGGAATATTAGATTATTAGATACAGTTTTATCAGTCTTGAAACTGATGCATGATTATCTTTGAGTAGGCTCATTTGAGTAGGAATACATGTTTTTCAACCGTTATAATCAGAAACACTAGATCACACAGCTTTAAATGTTGAAGGAATAATCATGAACTCCCTTTAAACTAAAAGTATTGTATAGATATTTTATAGATATAGTAACACCCAGCACAATCAAACAGTAAATACATTTTAATGTGCATCACAGATAATATTCTAAAGTGGCCAACTAATAATGAGGATCATTGCTGCTCATCCTGCTGTTTTATCACCTTGTGCCACATGGTGGAGGCAAAGATCCAAACTGAATCTCACACCAATGATTGGCAGTTTAAGAGTTTATACTTTGCCAGACATGACACAAAGCGAAATAGTTGTCATCATCTACAATGTATTTATACTTATTTTGCCAGAATACTGGAACTGATAATCTCATCTCGTTTGTTGTCAGTCATCTGGCCTCTGTCATCCATATGCCTGTCATCTGGATCCATGATTATACAGCTGTGGTATTTCCCGTTGACTAATACTGGAACTGTTTAATCATTTGGAATAATAAAAGTAGATCTCATAACAATTTTAACAATACATGATCTCAAACATGTATTAATACAGTGGACTGTGAGCAGTACAAGGTAAATAGAGTGACATGTTGACATGTGACAAGAGGCTGGGGTGTTGCAGATGGAGCAACACCCTGGATGAGTTGAGACAAATCGGTGCGAGAGATCAGGAAGCCCTATATATCAATGAAGGAAACATGCCGCAAACAGTAGGCTGCTTCCGCAGGTATGGCTTTGGCACTGATCTCATTGGCATCCAAACGCAGCATTCTCAGCTTGGAGAAGTTTGTCATATTGGTTGTACTGCAGAAACTGCCCAGGGAGAACTCTGAAAGACATGAGGGGAGAGAAATATGAAGGGAGGCCTGTTAGTCATGTCAAGCAAGAACCAGTGTATCCACATCCCGAAAATAAGTACTGCTGCATATTCCTCCAGGGACTTTAAGTATGTCTGTGCAAGAAAGCCAGAGTTGGTTCTCATATTTCTCTGGAAGACACTGAGTAACAATATCATATTAATAAATAAATTATCTTGTTTGATTACACTTTCTATTCTGGGTTTTTGTTTTACAGTGTATATTTTTATTAGAGTTTTTTATTGTAAGTTCATATTGTGTATGAGCTTCCACAGAAGAAAGTGTTTATGGAAAACCCCTAGTTCAAGGGAAGGGCGTCTTTTCAAAGTCTGACACACAGAAAAATCCTGCTTTTGCTGTCATCTACTGGTTGAAAATTTCCCCTTGCTGTACGCTCAGTTCCCACCCCAAGAGTGCAATGTTACATCACTGGTAGGCGTGACCAAAAGGGCAACAAATCCAACACGGCTTTTAAGGACTTTAAAAATACCATATGTTGTTAGAGGCTGGAGGATGTTGAACTTCCAAATACTGTTAAATGGTAATGTGAAAACAAGGCAGCTACATGTCTGAACTTCACTTGAGTACAGAATCACACAAGTAACTGGAGTGCATTAAATCGCTGGAGGGCGCGCATGTTGAGCTAAAGTTGGGCTAAAGGGCACTTGTGTGTAGAGGACGCACAAGAGGAAAATAAGATCAGCTACTTCAAATCAAATACGTTTTCCAACAAACAAACTATCAAACTTCATTCAAACTTATTCTGCAACCTAATTTACAAAATGTACTGGGTCATGTTAAGAGGGTCAAAAGGGCACGAAAGCTTATGCTTTCCACCCACATCTGTGCCATTAAAGTTTTTTGAGATTTGTGTGTTTATCGCTCAGTTTTATAACTGAGTGTGCGACACAGTGTGTCTCCTTCTGTGCCAGCCAACCCAATTATAACAGTTAAATCTGAACTAAGTAGATTCTTGTGTATCTGAATTTAAATGAGAAAAAAAGGAATAACTGGCAATATACAATGCATTACATTGCAATATATTATTATTACAGCTCAGCACTGTAAACCATGGCTGCAGGGTCCATGTACAGAATGGTATTTAAGGTACACAATTAAAAAGTTAAAGTTAAGTGATGATAACTATTATCAAAACATTCAAATAAAGTTTTACCCATTTTAAGATTGGTTACACTCGAAAAAAATTATTTATTAATAATAAGAGTTCTTTGTGGTATAGTATACATCACTCTTATATTTCCGATGGGACTTAAAAATCCTTTCAATGTTTAGGAACACTGCATGTTGTTGCGCCAAGACATCTTAAGTAACAGAGTGTCCATACCTTTGATCTTATTGGCTTGTAAATAAAGGTTCTCCAGGTTCCTACTGACAACAGGGATCTTCTCCAGTTTATTAAAAGAAAGATCTAGCTCAACCAGCGTGCTGATATTGAAGACATTGGATGGAAGTCCTTTATCTGTCAGCTTGTTGTGAGCCAACCGGACAAACTGCAGTTTGGGATACTTGGTAAGAAAGCCCGTCGGCACACTCTCTATGTTATTAAACTCCAGGTAGAGCTGCTGCATCCTCTCAGGGAGGTTGTCAGGGATTTTCCTCAGCCTGTTTTTTCTCATATCCAGCATAGTCAGAGACTTCAGTCCCTTGAACACACCTCCAACGTCCTCTATGACATTTGCCTGGAGCTGAAGGGTGATGAGGTTAGCCATCCCCTCAAATGAGCTGGAGAGGATTTTTGAGATCTTGTTGTGGCCGAGTCGCAGGTCCGTGATAGACTTGGGCAAGTTGGAAGGCACACGTATGAGGTCATTGTGATCCAAGAAGAGCCGCTCGAGGTTCTTCAGCTTGCTGAAGACGTTCTTGCCGATCTTGTCTGAGTTGAGCTGGTTGTGAAACAGTACAACCCAGACCAAGTTAGTGGCGTTGTCAAACACCCCATCCTGAATGCCTGTGATCTGGTTATGCTGCAGGTAGACGTACTTAATATGTGAGGGGATGTAGGGAACATGCTGAAGGTTGCGGCTGTGACAGTACATAGCTGTGGGGTAGGTAGAGGGACAATCGCACTCCAGGGGGCAGTCCACGTCATCGGCCCACCAGCCGGCATTCCGCCGCCGCCCTCGCAGATGGGACAGCCACTGAAACTGGCTGTAATGCTGGCCGATGCTCAGATCCACTACTCCCATTATGAGGAGGAGCAACACTGTCCGCATGATCACTGATGGAAAATCCAGGAAGAAAAAGATGTAATATAAAGTTTATATGAAGTCAAATATAGGATGTTACCCTAACAACTCCCAAATCTGTAATACACTGATAGCATGAAATGTTATGCAACTAACACTGAATTACACTGCTTTAGTAATTTACGACTGATCTGCTCCACTTTTTAAATGTACAGTAGGTACAGTATACCTACCAGTTGGTTGATCAGAGTCGATGCCTCCTCCCTTGCTCACGTTGCCTGTGTCTTTCTTGGACTGAGTGGAATATGTTGGTGCTATAGAGTAAATACCCCGTCTCTACGCAGCCCCAACCACCCACTCTCATTAGAGCACATACATTTTTCCACTTACATGTAGAACCGACAACATATCACCTCCAGACATGTCAATATCAATCCCATCTGTGAACCGGTACAGACATCTGCTTTTTAACAACCTTGTTTTCCCTTACTGTGTCATGCCTTATCATTAACACAGCCACTCGAAGTCTGGCTTGTTGTTTATTGTTGTTGTGTGGAGGTTATGGAGCGGGTGGGGCGTTACGTATAGAAAATTTAATGAACCAGACTGGACGCTGGTGGTGTGTTTGTCAGATAAAACAATGGGGCTTAGTTAAAGTTCAAAATCTAACAATGAAGTTGCAGCCTATGTCATCATAAACTATATGTTTCAACATGTGCAAAGTATGACAAACCCACAATCATCCTCCTTAAAAGAATTTTTCTTCCTTTCTCTGTTCCTGCCTTCTTCGGGTACTCACTACTTTTGTCAATTACGGTGTTTAAACTGTAGAAAAAGTTAACATATGTTTGTGTTAGAGCATGCTGAGAGAAGAACACCATTATCACCCCGCAGATTGTCTTCAGAAAGGGCCTCGCCATTGATGTCCTCGACTGGAGCACAAATATTAGAGACAGAGTTTCAGGGATTACGATTTGCCTTTTCTCTCCCCGCTGAATTTGCTTCCCGGCCCCTTTGAGGAAGTAGTAAGACGTGCTGATTTGAAAATGGAAGTTGTTCAGTAAGTAATAGACCTTAATGACCAAACAATTACATCCCCTTTGAGAGGAGAGGGAACCTGAGGATACACAGATGGAACTCTTTTGCATAAAGGCCTTTTTTTGTCACAACATACAACATTTTTTGGGCAAAATATGTAACAGTATTTTCAACTGATGTTACATTCAAACCGTGCTGTCAACATTAATTATAAATGGAAATCCCCCCCCTCACAAATGTATGTTTCCATCCAAGGTAGACAGTACCATTTAAAAAGGATGCAGGAAAACGATGTTCCTTTGAAAACCAATATGTTGGATTTATCATTCATTCATGTTCAAACAATGTACAAATTTCCCTTTAATTCTTTTATACACTCAACATTAATATTTGGTTTATGGAAAGGCAGCTTAGTGTGTGTCTCTGAATGCGCCACAAAGAAAGTCTAAATTAAAACAGGATGCAAAAGCTGGGAATATTATCTTGAAATTAGAACATTATGTTTAATCAAAAACATTCTGTGTGGGTGTCATTTATTCACAGATCCAACTACAGCTGAAAAGCCTAAATAGTCCCAATTACATGACAGCAAACAATAAACGTTCAGTCTGGAGCCACTCTGCTGTTGTGAGCTGTACCATGAGGTAAAGCCGAAAGTATTTATTTTGTCATGAATGGATTTCACTAAAGACTACAGATGGTGTGGATTGTAAGAAAAATACTAATTTAATGGGTGGTGGTGGCGCATAGATAAGATGCTTGCCTTTGGTGTGAAACAGCCACCATTGTGTCCCTGAGCAAGACACTTAACCCCTAGTTGCTCCAGAGGTGTGCGACCTCTGATATGTATAGCAATTGTAAGTCGCTTTGGATAAAAGCATCAGATAAATGTAATTTAAAACAATTGTGTAATTTTGCTTGGGAATTGCTTAAAATGAGAAGATCAGAGACAGTGGTGATTTTCAAGTACAGTACATGCATATATCCAATTTAAAGGACTATAATGGTGTTTAACAGACCCTGCTGGTCATTTCCCATACCAGTTTTTTAGATGGAGGACTGCATTTTTAGCCATAGCGCCATGGTTCTACATATTTCTTGACAAACTATTGGATGGACTGCCATGAAATTTGGGAGACATACATGTTTCATGGTTTCAAATGTGTCACTTCAGTTCATGACAACACACCTCTAAATAATTAAGTTAATATCTCTTGAGTTTAATGCTAGCATAATGATGTTGATGCTAACTTGAGCATGCTAACATTTTTAGCCATTAAGATGCATGATATTTATCCTTTAGCCAACATTCTCTGCATTTAAAATGTTGCAGATTGCCACCCAGTCCTCAGGTCTTCCTAACAGGGCCGTAGGAGCATCCCACGATCACTTCAAGCCTTTTATTCTTTTTTGTTTAACTTTATAACTTTGTTAAATGTAGCTACCTGTCCTTCCACACATGGTTATAGTCTTTAGGTGACAAATGTAGTAGACATTAAAAATGAACTTTAACTTGTATTCACCAGATGTTACATCCTGATTATTCTTACATATCCATAACTAGCACGTCTATTTTATCATTACACATTTTGCAGCTTTTCTGAAACAACACACAAAACCACAGAGAAGATTGAGAGATTTAATCTAGGGCAAAAAACATACAGGATAATGGTGGCATGCAACATTTTCTATTGTACATCTGGTCACTCCTCCCTTGATCTAAAAGTTTAGTGCCATCCATCTTTCCGTGTCTCACACAACAGACTTCATGCACTACTTTTATATTAGTGCTTTGAAGAAAATTAACACTACAGAAGCAAGTGTCCGCTTAGCAGCACAGTTAATCAAACACAATTATCACCCATCTCATAAGCATAGCAAGCATGATTATTGCTACACATGGCAAGTTTTAAATAATGCACTATGACAATGTGGCAAGAAAACTCCTATTTTGTGGTAAGGAGAAATACTTGTGACATCACATACAAAACAAAATTTGTGGTAGTGGTCATTCAACAGACACATGTGAATGATGCTGGCAAACTTTCTCAACAATATCCTCAAGGCAAACAGGGTTTTGAACAGAAACAGAACAGAAAAACTTCAGAGACAGAAAACAACCCAAAAGCAGCGTATAAGTTGATGCCAACAAAGCTCACTCAAATGACTCGCTGAGTATTTACAGCAGAATAATAAAAACTGTCCTAATGTGCAACACATACAAAAAGCCTTAGTGCACATACGGAATACTTTTCAATGCATAGAAAAAAAGTCCTTAAAGCACATTTACCCAAATGCCTAGGTGCATTTCATGTTTTAAAATAAAATAATTTACTTAAAATGTACTATAAAAATATAATTTAGAGTCACCTGACAACTTCCCTAAAGCTCCTCTTAAAGGCTTTTTTGTGTGTGTTGGTGTGAAACTGAATACCTCTTAAAAAGTCTTTACTTCACTAGCACTGGCCTGCGTGGCCAAGTTTTTACTTTTCTTTCTTCTCTTCAAGAGCAGAGGATTAGTTGAGTCTTCAATAGTTTTGATTTTAATTTGTTCATAGTCCACTCTCATTGTTTGCAGGGCATTTGTCATTTCCTCCTAATAGTAACAAAACAACATCACTTTTATCAAACACAACCGAGGTGAAACAGCATGCATACTATCCACATCATGTTTTAAGTAATTATATGGATTTTATTGTTCAGTGACAGAGTCGGGTATGCATAAAACATACAATATTTGCATAAAATATAAAAGAATTAACTAACAAACCCATGCTCAACCCACTCCCGATTTTCCAACAGATAAAACACAAAGATCTGTTTCTGTGCGTCTAAATAACTAGCACATACGAACAGAACCCACACTTACATTAACCTTCTCCCAGACATCCTGTTCCTCGTGCAGCACGCGGCTGGTGTGGAGAGGCGTTTGTGGGACCTCGACCGACTGCTGCAGCGGTGAGAGAATATGGAGAAGCGTTCACCAAATCTCACAAACATCTTTCAAAACCAGCAGTTGCTCAAACAGATTCAAGCCTAAAGGGAGACGCTTACATTAATCCAGGGATGGTTTATGAACTCGGTGATGCTCATTCTCTGGGTGGGCTCAGTTTTCAGTAAGTGGCAGATCAGCTGTTTAGCTGAAACAGGAAATCATCATAATTCAATGTTCATATGTGTCCCCCCCTAACATGAGACATATTTCTTACTCTACTGATTTCTTCATACAGTAGCTGCAGTTATGTGGGACAGTTTTCGCTTCCAAATGTCTTCAATCTAAATTCCTAAAGACAATATTTACATGAAAATTAAATAAAAATATTACATCAGATTCACATCATGTTAGATCAATCAGATCCGCCTCAATCATATCAGATCAATTCATATACTGCAGACACATTTTAACAAGACTGTGCTTCAGTATTGAAGCCACAGAATAGTACCATCGTTGGAGTTCTGTTTATAGAGTCTGTCCAAACTCACAACTTGGGAAAAAGGTTGAAAGTGCTATTAATTGACAAAAAAAAGATGAGGATGTACAAAAAGTGAAACAAAAAGTAAAAGGGAAGGGAGCATTTACATGACAAATGTGCAATCTGATAAATAGGTGTCATTTCAATTTCCGACACACCTCCCCCTCACCTTCCTCAGACACATCAGACCACTCTGGGTTGGGGAACTCATACTGCCCATTACGGATCCGTCTTTTCATTCCTGGCGATATTGCTAGACCATGATGTGAGAAAAAGGGAGGATATCCACTAAGCCTGTAAGACAGAACAAAATGCCTGATGACAACATGGTTCATATAATTAGAAGAAACAATAATTTAGAGAAGCGAGGCATCATTGCATAAAAATAGTATAATACTATATATACTATATAATGCAACAAATACATCACACTGATTGACTTACAGGATATACATAATGACACCCAGAGACCACATGTCACAGGATCTGTCATACTTCTCTGGACCGAGAACCTCTGGAGCTGTCACGGTGTCAAGAGAAATGATTTAAATTGAATTGGAGAAATCGCTTCTGTTTCACATTTCATGCCTTTGATAATTGTACATAAAAGGCAGATGGATGCAAGAAAAGAAAGAACAGGTCATTAAAGTATACAGGATTTTCCAACTGGTTCACAGGATGTAACCTCATAACCCGCATTAGTCTGGCCACTTTTCACAGGAGGCAAAAAGTCTGCAGATTTCTTTCTTTTTTTTTCCTTTTTTTTTACTGTTAAATGCCCTCAGGGAAAGCACTCAACACTGGGTCAAGTTAAGTTTCAAGAAGCACATGGGGAAAATGTGCCGATTAAAAAATTGGTTATTAACACGTAATAAATCGACAGTGTGAAAATCCAGAGACAGTGTAAAGAAAATGCAGCTCTGTGCAGTCCCAAGACATGTAAGGCTTTTAAAATATGTTGCATTACACACACACACACACACACACACAAACATACACACACACACACAGAGATGTTTGTCTTGCAAACACAAAAATGCGTATAGCTGGGAGGATCCTGCTGACAGTTGTTCCTGCTGGTATTTGGCTATCACATCAGGAAATTTAATCTCACAGGAACTCAATTAAATATGACATTCATCAAAACAAAACCACAGCAAAACACCACAGAGCTTACTCGAGAGAGATGGAGATGTCGTGTCATAGATGCACGCATATACATAAGTAGCAGAGATCAGTCTGCAAGCCTGACACACTAGCTCCTTTAGTGAGTCTCCAACCTGACAGAATTACTTTCAAGATAACATGTTGCATGTTCTTACCAACATAGTAGGGGGTGAAACATGGTGTTGCTAAAGAGTTTAAAGTGATGATTTCTTTGGCAAACCCAAAGTCCGTCAACTTGAGGACAGCATCTGACCTTTTGGAGGTGTACAGCAGGTTCTCTGGCTGAAAGAGACAGCAACAGTATATCAGGCATCTGGAGAACAGAATCAACAACAAGAAAAGCAAAGAATTTTAAAAGCAGAAATAAAATAAATAGCAAACATGAACCTAAACAAAAGCTCTTTATATAATGATGGCAAACAAAAATAAAAACTTCCAGGGTTGGACTTCTTCATGGAAACAACTGCTTGTTCGCCATTAGTGGCTTTTCAATCTGCCTATTTCAGCTGCCATTCATTGTTTGCTTACTCTACATTTGCAAACAATTAGATTTTCATATGCACAGAAGCCTGGAGGTCTTTAGTTTTTATATCTCTTGTGTCCTCTTGTTTTCTCCTGATTGTGCTACTTGGCCTTAAATATGGGCTCTTTGACAGGCGCAGGACATTTAATTGTCAGTTAAAACCAAAGCACATAAGCATAATAACAATTTTACTCACCGCCTTTATTTCTTAAGAATGATCTCATGTTACTTGCCATTAGACATACCACTGTTGCAAATTTTGTTTTCCATTGCAAGTTTTGTCTCAAATATATATAGTGAAGTATTACCTTGATATCTCTGTGAACAATGTTGATGGAATGCAAGAAATGTATTGCTTCTCCTATACTTTTCATGATGTCAGAGGCCTCTGAGTAAAAAGGAAGTAAAGAGAAATGACATGGACATAATAGAGTTGAAACGGACAGATGCACATTAAACTATACATTCAGCAGT
>NC_060157.1:13384408-13393637 GCF_021292245.1 Micropterus dolomieu
TTTGAGATGGTTAAAGTTAAGATTTTCATGAAATCAAAACCTGTTTTCAACTCTATTTTGTGGTTGGCTTGAAAGAATACCCATTCAATATATTTACATTCTCTAATTACCTCTCTACATAGTCACTAGTGTTAGTGTCCGCCATTCTTGTACAGGATTCATATTGCCCTCAAATGCACAAAGGATTCATAGGAAATACAGCTTCCATATGATCCAGCATCACTGTAATTTCTAGGGTTTCAACTAAAATTTATTTGTATTATCAATTAATATAGATTGATTTTCTAGATTAATCAATTAACTGCTAAATCATAAAAAATTGAGAAAATAGTGAAAATGCCCAAAAGAATTCCCAAAATATATTCAGATTGCTTGTATTGTTCAGATAAATACCATAAATGACCAAGAATTCAGCAAATTTAACCGATTGATTGTTGCAAAAGGGGGGCCGATGAATTTCAGATTTAGTTATTTATTTATTTATTTATTGACTAAGTGTTTAAGCTGTTATCTCAATGAAAACGGCTTCAGAAGTATATTAAGTTACTACCTAATACTTTTAAAAATGTGAAGTGCTATACATTAAAAGCATTCTGGCGAGACATAGGTGACGTTTATTGTGAAGCACAGGGAGTTACAGAACAAGAAAAAGCAGCCACAGTGAGCTGTTACTGTAGATTAGTAATGTGACTCTAAAATGAACAATGGGAGCCGGCCCCCGTCTGAGAGCTATAAATGACCCTTCGCTAAGCCACACCCCGAATACGCAGCTGGTCAATCACAGCTCTGTACAGGACTCTCTCTAACTGAGGTCCAACACTTTCAAGGTTGCGCTCCATTGACTGGTATTCAAAAGGAGTCGTTTTCTAAGGTGTTTTTGCTGTATTTTTCAAAGATATGGTCAAACGCTGTTCCTGGGGCACTTGTAATAATTACAGTCACTACCCCGAGAGGTTGATAGAAGTATGATTTATTCCCTTTCCAAAACCTAAAACAAATCCAGAATAATGTAGACTGTGGACTGTTCCTCATGTAATGTTAGTAAGCTAACTTGCTACTGAATGTAATGTTATATAGCCCTACTGTTTGTGGTTTTTAATGATGGTAATATTGAATAGAGACCTACCCAGCTGTACAGTAACAGTGTTGATCCTTAATATCATTGCAACTGCAAAACTGTCTGCTTCTCTCTGGGATCGTTTTTTCCAAAAATTAGACAATATATTTATCCAGGGAGTGCAGTTATAGACAGTTCCGAAAGGTCCGACAGTTTGTTGGATTTAGCAACAGTAACTAAGGGGGCGTGGCTTAGCGAAGGGTCAATTCCAGTCCTCCAACCTAAACGACAACATAGGTAGTTTTAACCGACCTACAAATATGACTCATATGAGCGTATCCTAAAATAGCGCCCCTACCAGTAGCTTTTGTCCATGCCTCCCACAACGGCAATTGTGAATCCCAGCTGAGCTGTTTGGTTCACAGGTCAACACGCACACAATCACTGACAGGTTTAGGCACACACCCCTGGGAAGATTAGGGTAAAGGGTTAGGGGGTACGGGGGGCTTTCAACACCTTTAAGACTAATATAGCGGGGTAGCTAACGCTAACACTACGAAGGTAACGTAGGTAACACTACTTAACTGTATTTTAAAAAACAAATCAATATCGTTTCACACGGGAAGGCCACTAGAGGCCACAATAAACGTAAACATGAGTCATAATTTTGTGTGGTTGTTATTCTGTGGAGGACAGGCTCCATAATTCAAACCACCACCGTAGATAAACAGCAACTGGCTGTGCGGTTACAGCTATGAGCAGCAACACATGAGAACACAGTTGATCATGGTGTGATCGAAAATAGCCATTAATTAATTAACTTCTTCATCAATTCAACATTGGCTTTCTTGGCTGCACTGTAAACAGATACACCAGTTGCTCTTCTGTTGTATTTCTTACAAAGTAGCAGCTCAATGGGTGTTTGCTTCCTGCAGAATCTGGAGTATTAAAACCACTGTCACTGCCAGGATGAAGGATTGTAACATTAACTTGCGTAAGAAAAAAATAATCTCTTTACCTCTTTCTGTAAATGCATGATTCCCTCTGTCTTGGATATGCCTGAATAATTCGCCTCCATCCATGCTGAAAATGAAAAGAGTAGAGTGGACAGAAGTACAGTATAACGAGTCTGTAAAGGCATTGTGGCATGTTTATTATTTTATCTTCAATGAATAACGACTTATAGTTTCTCCTGATTCACCCAAGATGGCAACAAATGTGGCAGCCTCTTATTAGAGTTACATATCATCCCAATACTCTGCAATCAAGTCAGTGCTGAACTTCTTAATGTTTCATTCAAAATGATTAATTAAATTAAGTTTTATTTTATTTTTACTTGCTATGACAAAATGACATTTCTTAGCACAAAAACTGCCAATTAGTTATTTAAATAAATAGCCCTTTAATCAAAATCTGGTCTACTATAGCTGGAAACATTCCACATTTGCAACCATTAAATACAAACTACAATCATTAGTCGTTTTTATTGTTCATGCTCAGGATTATTCAATTGTGACATCACATTGATCACATCATATCCAGCTTTGAGAACAGTTTTTTATTCTTTTGTAACAGGTGGCGGTGGCAGATGCCTGCCTTATTTTTTAGACAAAGCAGCCGCTGTCTGCTTTTTATTACTTTCTGCCGAGAAGCGTTCTGGAAACCTAATCATCTCAGTTGGTGTGCATTAAAAAAAGCTGACTTCACTAGCAAACAGAGCAACTAAAACAAGCCACAACTGCCAGGAGCCATTCAAAGATGAACATTGTCCAACGAAGGAAGTCTACTTTTGTCAACATATGCTATAAGACCACACATACATTCTAAGCTCTGTGTGTGTTAGTGTGTGTGTGTGTGTGTGTGTGTGTGTGAGATGTTTTTATATCCGGGTGGGGACTTCAACATGAATGCACACTAACCGATGGGGACTCATGTCACTGTGGGGACAAAAATTGAGGTCCTCACGTGTAGAGACTGCTTTTTGAGGGTCAAGACTTGATTCTAGGGTTCAGGTTACAATTAGGTTAGGGTAACACTTAAAGGCAGGATAGGTAAGGATGAGAAACTAGCAAGAAACTGCTGGATTTTGAAAGTATCCAACAGAGAAACTCCCACCCCTTCCCTTCTGGGCTCCTTCCAAAGCCACGCCCCCAAAACATGTGAACACGCGTTGCCGACACCGCTGAAGGACGAGCACAGAGCAGCGGCTCACATCAGGGGTAAGAAAACATTTAACTTTATCATTATGAAAATAAACAACTAACCTGGCTGTTAGTACTCACTATCAAGCTAGCATGTTTTTATTGGATAGGTTTTAAAAGACTGACTTTGATTCAGTAACTGTTTGCAACAGGTAGTTGTGCTAACAGCTGTCATAACATTGGGCAAAGCTAAAAACAGGCTGATTTCCATCAGTTACACTAAATGAACGTTAATTTTGTGTTAGACTCATAACATGTGTGTAACCAGGTGATATAGTCAAACCTTAAATATACAAGAGATTCAAGTTACAAAACCTCTATTTGCACAATTTTCTGCTGTAGCGAGAGTGCTGCAGGTGTTGATTTTAGACAGCAGAGGGCATAGCGTTGCTGACTCAAACAGCCGCGTGCTTGCCAAGAGGTCAAGGGGCGCCGGGAAAATACAGGAAGTAAACTGCGCTATTTTGCATGGACTGGCTGCTGCTGTTATCGGTGAGAACATTTATTAATAATGTTATGTTCTTGTGAGTTATTATGCACAATATGCTAATGCATTTGTCTAGTGGTGTATGATGTATGTATTAAATTCCACATTGTATGCAATTGTTGCGTATAGGATAGCCGATGCTTGTGGAAGAAACCCAACGTGTGGGCCACAAGAGCTCGTTATCCGTGAGTTAGGTATGAAACGGAAGTTAACTAATGAATGTTTTTTTTATTTGTATAATTAATGTATCTATCTGTGTATGGACACATTGTTTCGTGGTTAGCACAACTGATGTGTAATGTTTACTGTGCAGTGTTGTAATTGTTTTTTTTTGTCCTCTTATTAGAGGTGCCACTGCCGTATTTTTTTTTGTAACCGTGTTTATGCCGCTTTATGTGCCAACTTTGGGCTGCATTCCTGTTATAGATGTAATAGTTGCTGCATCATTGCCACGTGTATGCAGAAGTAGTATTGAGTTTCTATTTTTGATTCAAAGAAGACCATTTTACGGCCACTTTGTTGTTTTTGTACACTCCCCAGTCAAGTGGAGCGACTGCATCTTTGCTTCAGTTTACATAAAAGTAGCAGCCCTGAAGGTGGGAAAACAATAAAAAGAAACCCTGCAAATCGTATTTGAAGTTGTGTGTGTAACTTGTCCCGGCTTCATGTGTTTTGCATGTTAGAGCTTTCACGGTGACAGCATTATTGTCTCTGATGAGGACTGCACCCCAGAGCCAAGCACAGACCGGGACAGACCCGGGGTCAAGGCGAAGCAGAGGGACGGCTGCCAGGGTCCAAGGAAGAAAAGGCAAGACGGGGAGAACGAGGTGCAAGCCAAGCAGCACATATTCTGGAAGCTGCATCGAGCTTCACACTCCAACAACGGCATATGAACAGGTGTGTGTATATATATATATATATACACATATTTTAATATAAGTATAATATAGTATAATATTCCCCAGTGTACTTGTCTCAAAGTTTCTCTGGTGTTCCCCCCTAAGCCCCTTTGGTGTCAAAAATAAAGTGCTATAAAATGTAATCAACAACTATTGTTATTCATTTTTTA
This sequence comes from Micropterus dolomieu, assembly GCF_021292245.1. Taxonomy (NCBI): domain Eukaryota; kingdom Metazoa; phylum Chordata; class Actinopteri; order Centrarchiformes; family Centrarchidae; genus Micropterus; species Micropterus dolomieu. The sequence continues at coordinate 13,389,223 of NC_060157.1, forward strand.
CTGCTTACACCACAACTTACTACAGCTCTGCTTCAGCCATCACCTCATCCGTGTCATGTACATTGACGTGGTGTGTAATGTGGACACAGAAGTCCTGTTAGGGAGCAACAAACCTCTGTTCAATAAAAATACATAATTATGTTGATGAATGTTCTGTCCTATAACACCAATCTTTCCAATTTGGGGTTCTAACAACTATATATTCCTTTACAGGCCAGAATCTGAGGACTGTGGACAACATCCAGACTACTGTTTTTTCATGCACCACACATGGCTGATCTTCCAGACCCAGGACAGAGTAACAGACGGTTCAGTCAGGTGGCATACAGACAGTTTGTAGCATGGCAACGTAGAGCACTAGGATTGTCTCACAGAGTCGTGATACTGCTATCCTGATCCACCAGGACAATACAGAGGTTTAATCCTAGCAGGATGTAAGTTGTAACTTACTAACTGACACACAAATAATTTCATCCACTGTGTGGATGAATACCTGTACATTGTTTTATTCCCAAGAGGGTAGAGAAAATACAAAGGATATTTTTCCCTGTTCTGAATATTTTCATTCTTTTTTTAAATAAAACATTGAAAATGATAAATGCCTTTTCTTTACACTTGCAGCATAAACAATCAAGCAACTACATTTAGGTCTTATGTCTGAAATAATGACATCCAAATGTGATATAACACTTATTATATACTACTAAAACTACAACCTATATCACAAATAGATCATTTTTAAACATTACTAAAAATAAGTATATACAGGAAGAAAGACAAGTCCAGAGGTATCTTGACTGATTATGAAGACAGTTCAGACTTTAGTTGTAGCTTTGTATTGTTGCTGTGAAGATGATTTAAAATATCAAAATCACCTTTTTGACATGATCACCACATTTTAAAACCAACCATATTACTTTCTGTTGTACGTTTTGCTGTATCTATCAGTACAGTTGGGGCAGGGACACCTGACTGAACCCCATGTAGACGGGAATCATCAGGTTCTCATGGTTCTGCTTCTAGGCATCTCCTCAGTATCAACCGTCAGAGGAGGAGAGTGGCACTCTGTGGGTCTACGATGTAACTGTAGTCCTCCACCTTCAATGAGTACAAGCGTTTTGTTGTACACCGTGCAGTACCTGATAACACAGAAAGGAGGATCAGCTTCGTGAAAAGTTTGTAATACCTGACATTGTTCTCTTATACAGTAATTAGCATTTCCACATAAAATGCAATCAAAACAATAAATCAGCACCATCTATCTGTATTCCTCATACAGTTAAAAAATTTTTGACTCATCACTTATATTGAGTAAAATGCAGAGGAGTAATAAAAATGCAACATACTGAATTGTGTCATCAGCTTTTCTCCTGGGTGGACTGTGGAGACGGTGGTTGTAATCCAGGCCATCCAGCATGGTCCGATCAGTGTATACTAGTGAGAAGTACAGGGCTATGAAAGACTCCAAATCTGCAGGTGACCTGAGGACACAGTAGAAATAAAACATACAGTAATTTTTACTCCTGGTAAAATAAATAGTGGCATAACAGCACCAATTACAGTAAAAGATTTTCACACAGTAGGTTTAGCTATGTATAATGTCAAACTATATAATAAGTAGCATATAGACCAGAAACGCAGATATTTGGGGACCTTTAGCCAGCGTTGCTTATGTATACTAACGTTGAAATGTCTTTCTCATAACTACAAGAACAAACAGCTACATCGCCACATTTGTAAAAGAGTAACATACAGTCAAACAAAGCTCGCAGACACAAAAATAATCACACAAAGAGATTAGATACAAGGTAAAGATAATGTTAGGTGTAAACGGCATAAAAATAAACCTAGATGGTGAATAACTAAACCGGCACCGTCAGTAAACTGCACCTACATTGCCTTACCTAATGTTAGCGTCGGCAAACAGCTCTCAGCCAGCTCAGCTGCAGTTATATACACAGGTGCTGGTCACATAATTAGAATATCATCAAAAAGTTGATTTATTTCAGTAATTCCATTCAAAAAGTGAAACTTGTATAATGTATAAATTCATTCCACACAGACTGATATATTTCAAGTGTTCATTCCTTTTAATTTTGACGATTATAACTGACAACTAATGAAAACCCCAAAATCAGTATCTCAGAAAATTTGAATATTTTGAAAAGGTTCAATATTGAAGATACCTGGTGCCACACTCTAATCAGCTAATTAACTCACACCTGCAAAGGCCTTTAAATGGTCTCTCAGTCTAGTTCTGTAGGCTACACAATCATGGGGAAGACTGCTGACTTGACAGCTGTCCGAAAGACGACCATTGACACCTTGCACAAGGAGGGCAAGACACAAAAGGTCATTGCTGAAGAGGCTGGCTGTTCACAGAGCTCTGTGTCTAAGCACATTAATAGAGAGGCGAAGGGAAGGAAAAGATGTGGTAGAAAAAAGTGTACAAGCAATAGGGATAACCGCACCCTGGAGAGGATTGTGAAACAAAACCCATTCAAAAATGTGAGGTTCACAAAGAGTGGACTGCAGCTGGAGTCAGTGCTTCAAGAACCACCACGCACAGATGAACAAGACACAGTGTCAGAAGCGTCTCGCCTGGGCTAAAGACAAAAAGGACTGGACTGCTGGACTTCATGCTTCCTGCTGCTGACCAACTTTATGGAGATACAGATTTCATTTTCCAACAGGACTTGGCACCTGCACACAGTGCCAAGTACCAGTACAGCTACCAGTACCTGGTTTAAGGACCATGGTATCCCTGTTCTTATTTGGCCAGCAAACTCACCTGACCTTAACCCTATAGAAAATCTATGGGGTTTTGTGAAGAGGAAGATGCGATACGCCAGACCCAACAATGCAGAAGAGCTGAACGTCACTATCAGAGCAACCTGGGCTCTCATAACACCTGAGCAGTGCCACAGACTGGTCGACTCCATTCCACGCCGCATTGCTGCAGTAATTCAGGCAAAAGGAGCCCCAACTAAGTACTGAGTGCTGTACATGCTCATACTTTTCATGTTCATACTTTTCAGTTGGCCAACATTTCTAAAAATCCTTTTTTTGTATTGGTCTTAATATTCTAATTTTCGGAGATACTGATTTTGGGATTTTCATTAGTTGTCAGTTTTAATCATCACAATTAAATGAAATAAACATTTGAAATATATCAGTCTGTGTAATGCATGAATATAATATCCAAGTTTCACTTTTTTAATGGAATTACTGAAATAAATCAACTTTTTGATGATATTCTAATTATATGACCAGCACCTGTAATCCATCATCTCTACTCTGGCTCGCTCCACCAGCCTGCACTCGTAGCTGCCGTTAGCTGTATGCTAAGTAGGTAGCTACCATCAAACTGATAAAAGCCAGATTACCTGTCCAGCAGAAATAAAAGCGACCACAGTGTAACTTTTCAGCCCCTTGGGATACCTCAGTTGTCACCATCGTTGAAAAGCCACGCAGATATTACCTCCGGTCTCACCGCTTCGCTCGTCAGCTCTGAGCTGAGCTCCTGTAGCAGCAGGGGTGGTATCCATGGTAGCGAGGGAGTGTGACAGTCACCCAGCCAATCATTGCATTCGGTCCGAATGGAACGAGTGGCTGTGTTTACTGCATCGCTGAGAGGACTACAGACAGCCCATTTTTATACTCTCTTTTTCAGTGCACCTAACTTTTTAATATGCATTGGTGTATATAGACAGTTTCAACAAATATGACAAAAAGTGTTTTAGAAACAACTTGCCTACCCTGCCTTTAAGGTTAGGCTTGTAATTGTGATTGTTAAGGGTAGGTTAAGGGGCTAGGGAATGCATTATGTCAGTGAGATGTCACAGGGTCTGTGTGGACACAGGGTAAACGTCTGTGTCTGTGTCTGTGTCTGTGTGTGTGTGTGTGTGTGTGTGTGTGTGTGTGTGTGTGTGTGTGTACGTATGTGTTGGTACTTCCAGAATAACATACCACTCCATCACAATGAGGAGGCACTTCCTGCCCTGGTAGATGTTCTCATAAACATCGATGATGGGTACTATGTGGGGGCAAGGGGACACCCTCCAATGGAGCTCCACCTCCCGCCTGGCTTCTGGACAATCCTGCAGCATCTGTAACACAAACAGCAGAGGAACGAACAAAGTCAGAAAGCAGGACAAGGTTTTAGTTAGTCTGGTTAAACAAGTTCATATTTTTATTTTGAATTTAGCAAATTAAAAAACAGTCTAGATAGATAAAAAAGAAAAAGACAGTGTGAATCCTGGCGATATTAATAGTACCATTGCTCTGAAGCAATTACGGGACACCGGACGATGGAACCCTTTGCCTCGGTTGCAAAAAAGAGCTGCTTCGTCGATAAATAGATTAGCATTTGCTGGCTCCAGCTTCTCAAATATGAGGATTCAAAACTTTTTATG
>NC_060157.1:13393657-13410175 GCF_021292245.1 Micropterus dolomieu
TTATTGTTTGGGTACATTATTGTTCAGTGTACATGTTCACATCTGAAACAAACTTTACGTGCTTGATAACTCTCCCACCCCGCAGACATCTACACGTCAATACCGATTTATATTCATAGCGGCAAGTGCTATGTAGCTCCACATAGGGGACACAGGAAGTGACATATAGCACATTCATGCGGCGTCGGAAACGCGTAGGAAATTCACAGCCGCACCGGCAGAACTCCAGAATGTGCAACTCGGCCGGCTCACGCGCGGACGCGCTTACAAGTGCGAGGGCCCGCCCAACGCTGCTTGCAGCTTTAATTTTATTTTGAATTTAGCAAATTAAAAAACAGTCTAGATAGATAAAAAAGAAAAAGACAGTGTGAATCCTGGCGATATTAATAGTACCATTGCTCTGAAGCAATTACGGGACACCGGACGATGGAATCCTTTGCCTCGGTTGCAAAAAAGAGCTGCTTCGTCGATAAATAGATTAGCATTTGCTGGCTCCAGCTTCTCAAATATGAGGATTCAAAACTTTTTATGTCATATATGATAGTATACTGCATATCTTTGGTTTTGGACTGTTGGTTGGACAAAATAAAACATTTGAAGACATCACCTTGGTCTTTGGGAAATTAAAAATGGGCATTTTTCACTATTAACTGACATTGATTGATAATCCAATTAGGTATAAGTTGCAGCCCTAGTTGCAGATCAGCTCTGAAACAACTGCCTTTAATGTGTAATATACATATTTAATCTTGACATTCAATTTTTTTTTTTAGTAAAACTTATACTCGTTTATTTCTTGGTGATCTAACCAATGTAATTATCCATATGTACAAATATATGTGATTCAATGGAAGTGGACAATTTTGGTTGTAGAACAATCTGAATACAGTTAATTCTGCTAACAAATGAATAACATATCACAAGAGAAGATATCTGCATGCTGAATTAGAGTTGCATTCCCCTGCAATATTTTCACAAAAATGTGTAGCAATGTCAAGGATGTCTATTTCACGATCTTCATTATCACTCTCAAACTGTGACTTACTATGGTACATTCAGAGGATTTCCTTGCCTTGATTAGTCTGTCTCGCACACCATATATCATAATAAAAACTGCCCTCATTTTTTGAGATGCACTGCCTTCACAAGACCTCAGAAATGTCAGCGCAAAGGCTTATCTAACAGGGTGCAAGAGGAAGATGATGGTTTACTGACATTCCAAGAATGAGACTGGGAAGGCATCGATAACTTGTTTCTCCAAAAACTGCACTGGACTGGAAGTGCTTTTCTTCTCGAATACAAATACCATATATCTTCACGCTGCTGCTAAAACAAGTGGGTCTCTTGCAAGAAATCATACAAGAACGCAGTTACAAATTAGAAGACACACACTGAAAAGTGGGAATGGGGGGGTGGGGGGCGCTTGTTTCTCATTGGGGAAAAAATTAATGTCAAAAGGTCAGGAAAATGTTTGGTCATTTGCTAGTTTCTCCATTTTGTTTTCCCCATTTCAAAATACCTTCCCTCCCTAATAAAAGCTGTTTGCATGACAGTGTCCTGGTGTACCGCACCACACGTCATAATCACTCAGTCATCTCGAGCCTTTCGCAAGAGGATACTTTTAGACACAGGCATGTTCCCCTCTCTCTTTCTGGCTGGCAACATTTGGATAGGAAAAGTTAACACTCCTCTTTCAAAAACACCCCAGGTGGTAGGCCAACATAAAAATCTGGAACAGAGAGTTAACCCTGACAAAAGGTGTTTATTGTGGATGATCACCTAAATGCAGAAATAATTACAGGTGATCTGACCTCACCTCTTGAACTCTGGCAACGCTCAACTGTAACTCTAAATGCTGCCATCAAAACAGGTACTGTGTAGTTTGATATGCATCACACATGCCTTAGAGAAGACTAATTGATCCCAGGGGAATGCAGCGAGGCAATATAATTCTTTCTCCTATTGGTTGAACATGAGACTTAAAAGCAGACACATACTGTTCTGAGGAGAGGGAAGAGGAAGCAGTGTATGAGAAGCAGATTTTTTAAAAAAAAAGATAAGAGCAAAGCATCTGTTAACATTCAACTCAGAGTTCGGCGTGATACATTCTGGGTCCAGCCTTGACTGCACTCTCTGTGATTGATGACCACGTGGAGGCAACCTCAATGCACAAAGGTTATTAGTCAGGCTGGCTGGCTTTAATCCTGTTTACTGCACACAAATCATGAGTAATGACAATTTCAGAGGCATCTAAGAAAACTGTTCTCTAATCACAGAAATGTAGATAACAAGTAACTGTGGCAAAAAAAAAAAGACTGGCCCCTGAGTATCTTTAAGCAATGTGTACAGAAGACAAGAAAGGAACTCAAACATTCAAACCCTATCCCACAGACCAGTAATAATTTGTGTTCATAATGGTTTCGGTCAAATACATGAAAATCAAACAACATTAGGTCAATTGCACTTGCCAGACGTTCAAGTGTCAAAACTGTGTTCACAACCTCTGACACATCCTGAGAGCAATATGGAAAAACCCCCATCTGAACTCTTGAACACATGTCTTGGTCCATATCCAAACCCATATTAAATATCGGTCACTGTAACTAGAAGTACCTTGAACCCACAGTGGTAGCCAACAGTTTATCTTGTAAATATTACATGTTGCTGCTATCTTTACTAGAAAATCCGAAATTTTAGTGGTGCAGGTTTCAAACTCTAACTATATAACACTAGGCCAAAGCACTTTTTTTTTTTTTTTTTTTTTTTAAAAAAGGAGTGTAAATTTTGTTTATTTCTGTTTGACGTTAACAGTTGAAAAACATGGCAACAGAACGCGTCTATTCTCCATATAGTAATCAATTTACATACGTAATTCAGTAACAAAACATCTGCGAGGTTAAGACAACATGTTTACCTTTAGTGCATACTTTTCTCCACTCTCTCCGTGGAATATTTCCAACACTCTGCCATTTATCCCCATCCCGAGCACCTGACTAGTTAATCTGTAATCGTCTGTTATTAAATTCCTTTTGATTTGAAGAGGATTGTTGGAAGGTTTCACAGACAGTTGTGGGAAAGGAGCAGAGATCTGATTAGGCTGCTGTTGGATCGGCTGGTGCTGATTCGACATGTTAACTTGCGGCAACACGAGTGATAACTGTCCAACAGGTGCGTTTCCCGTCTTCTCACTGCACGAGGTGGCTAGTTTACTAGATTAGATAGCTGTAGCACCCTAGCTCATGTTGTCCTTGTGTGATATTAGCCCACCGCTAGCCAGGACAGCTACAGCTCTCACTCAAGTCCTCCACAAGCAGCTGTACCGGGTGACTGTTCAGGAAGTTCACTTTCTGTGATTCTTGATAGACTGCCAGACACTGGCCCGGAGTTCACACCGCGTTTTATCACTCAATAAATAAAATTACATTAAAAAAAGGGAACATCAATTAATGGATAAACAAATGACCAATCTTCGGGACTGAAATGGGCGTTAAAGCAGCAAAGGGGTCCAACACAGGGGCATGCTTGGGGAAAGGAAGAGAGCGCACCCCCACAAATACCCTGCCCCTCAAAATCCTAAATTGTGATTGGCTGACTATCGAGCCAGCAATTTACTGAAAAATAAGAGCCTAAGAGTCAAGCAGGGGAAAGACAGAAATAATCACCCCATTTACACGTGGTATTAAAATGTGAACTGTATCCAGGATAAGCTATCCGGATAATAAGCAATCAAATCTTGCCTTTGTGTTTATACCTGGTATTTATAATGTTTTCTGGTTATCCATTTTGAGATCGGATCTCTTGTCTTGTGTGAATAATTTGAGGTGGTGGCATGTCCACCCCAGACTCCCTTAAAAAATCACATAGTTTAGTGTGTTGTTGAGTTAGGGGGTTAGGGGAACCTTTATAAACCTTGTGAAATGCTGTCTATGACAAATTCTTAATTATTTCTCCTGTCTCAAAAAATCTGCAAATGTAATACCTTTCTTTGTATAAAAAATATTGTGTCAGTTTGTCCCAGAGTGTTGCAGTACTGGCGTGTGAGCTACTCTGTGACCAGATCAGTTATATACCTTGTTAACAGCACATCAGTTGCAGAGATGTGTGCAAATCAAACCCTCAGCACACAGTTATTTCTTGTTGTATTCCATTCATTTGCCTTCATTGCTTTAATTTTTCATGCAGTTCTTTTTAAGCAACACATTTACAACTTCCATTAACATGCATTTTTCCTTATCTGGATAACTTATCCAGATAAAGATTGCATTTTAATACCAGGTGTAAATGTAGTGAAAAATGATTTGGTGTGACAAACAATAACTACTGTCTGGCCAAACTGACTATATTGACAGTGATGAATCCATCCTGAAAATATAATCAAGAAATCATTTTACATGTAGCACACGCTGGCCATGTCACGTAGTGTCGTGTGATTTTACACACGTCAGTTGACACCAGTAACACTGGCATGTACCAGTAGTAGTCACAACAGAATAGTCAGGATAAATTCCGTTTCACCTCTCTTTCTGTCCATATGCAATTTAATTAAAGATACAATGTGTAAGAATTGAGACTAATCTCGCCTGTCGAATTCATACTCCAAAAAAATAGCTTGGGCATCACAGCTAACTGAGCAGTCCAACAAGTTGACGTGGGAATTAGTTCAGTGAAGTGAGAAACTTTAAAACTTTTAAATTCATATTTATAATTTTCTGTTTGATGAGAAAAAATATAAGTAAGAATATTTCCTTTTTTAGGATTTTGTTTGTTTATTTTGTTTATTTATTAGACTAAACAAAGCTATATATATAGCCAATATACACTTTTCCTATCTTGAGGAATATACTTCATCAGTGACATCATACACCAGCAAATGTGTTGATGATGTGATGATTACTAAGACAAAAAAAGCATTCCCCAAACAGAAAGCCTGGATGAATGGAGAGGTAGAGGCTCTATACAGAGCCAAAAGCCTGCTTTTAAGCGGTCAGATGACAAAGAAGCATACAGCACCGCCAGAGCTAGACTGAGAGCTGGCATCAAGGAGGCAAAGCGGAGACATCAGCAGAGATAGGAGAGAGGTTTCAACACCAACAGCACCAAAGATACTGTATGTGGCAGGTGATCAAAAACATCACAGTCTACAAAAGCAGGAACACCGCCATCATATGTGAGGCCACATTACCAGATGAGCTTAATACATTTTATTATCGCTTTGATCTCCTGAACAAAGAGTCAGCTGTAAAATCTACTCTACCTCCAGAGGACCAGCCACTGTCAGGAACCACAGCAGCTGTGAGAAGAATCCTGCTGAGAGTGAATGTAGGTAAATCAACTGGGCTTGATAACATCCCTGTCCATTTACTAAAAACGTGTTCCAACTAGCTACTTGATGTTATTACTGACATTTTCAACATATCACTGTCTCCCACCTGCTTCAAGACAGCCACCATCATTGCTGTACCTAAAAAGTCTGCAGTGTGTAGTCTGAACGACTACAGACTACCTGTGGCGCTCACCCTGATTCTGATGAAGTGCTTTCAGAAACTGGTTCTCCAGCATCCCAGCCAGCCTGGGCCCTCACCAGTTTGCTTTCAGAACCAACAGATTCACAGAGGATGCCATCTCCACACACCTTAAGAAAAAAAACACCTACATCAGAATGCTGTTCATACATTTCAGTTCAGCATTCAACACAATCTCCCCATGAAACTGATTGGCATAGCATTCTGGGCTTGAGTACCATACTCTGCAATGAGATATTGGACTTCATCACAAACAGACCCCAGATTGGCTGTCACACCTCCTCCTCTCTAGTGCTCAACACCGGACCCTCCCAGGGATGTGTGCTCAGCCCCCTCCTGTTAACGCTGTACACCCACGACATGGAGAGAACTCTGTAGTGAAGTTTATGGATGACACAACCATCAAACAATGTTCATGTCAGGAGATTGATGCAAAGAGAAAAGCTTACTGCTCAACGTCAGCAAAACCATGGAGCTGATAGATGATTTTAGGAAAAGACACACACTCGTGTCTGGGTAGTGATGGAACAGTGGATAAGACACGTGATAAGACGCGTTTGGTGTGAGAGACCTAGGTTCAAATCCACTGTGTCCCTGAGCAAGACACTTAACCCCTAGTTGTCTCCAGAGGCGTGCAACCTATATATGACCTCTGACATATATAGCAATTGTAAGTCGCTTTGTATAAAAGCATCAGCTAAATGAATAAAATGTAAATGTCCAGTCTACATCAGTGGAGCAGGAGGACAGTTTTACATTCCTGGGAATCAGCATCATAGTGAAACTGACATGGTCATCTCACATCTCCACCCTGGTATAGAAAGCTGCGTATTTTAAGGAAACTTGGCAAAATTCACGTGCCAAATTGTTGTTAACTTTTACAGAGTGTCAATAGAAAGCACCCTGACTGGAAACATCACAAACTGGAATGGGATGTGTACAAATTTTTAATCACCTGCTGCAGAGGTGATTAAAACTGCTCAAAAGATCATTGATATCCATCTACCGAGCATCATTAACATCGGTGAGCTGAGGTGCCTGCGCAGAGCCCAAAGGACACTAAAAGACAGTACCCACCCAGCAGAACCCTCTTCACCCTACTGCCTTCTGCCAAGACGTACAGAAAAATATGCTATTGTGCCACCATCCAACGAAGGTTAAAATCAAGGGCAACTGGACTTGGTTGAAGATACTGGAAGACGTTTCGTCCCTCATCCAAAGGACTTCTTCAGTTCTGACTGACTGGCAGGGAAACTCAGCTATTTAACCTCAGTGGGGTCGTTATCCCGGGTCATCGATACCGCTGGTTCGTTAGTGTTCCTTGTTGCTGTGACGACAGTCTTTACAGGTTTGAAAGAGGTGTCAAGGAACCCATCTACACCAGGGTTGAGAAGCCATCATTGAACAGGGGAGGGGGTCTACGCCACCACTTATCCCCCACTTACAATGCTGTCCTTTCATCACTTCCCAGGAAACTCAACAAACGTAACCTATTGACCTCAGGTGAAGATACCAACGATGGTCGTTCAGTCTTGGCCACAGGTAGTCTTAACGACTGTAACGACTGTCGTCACAGCAACAAGGAACACTAACAAACCAGCGGTATCGATGACCCGGGCCAACTGAGGTTAAATAGCTGAGTTTCCCTGCCAGTCAGTCAGAACTGAAGAAGTCCTTTGGATGAGGGACAAAACGTCTTCCAGTATCTTCAACCAAGTCCAGTTGCCCTTGATTTTAACCTTTGTTGGATAACTATGACCTGGATGACTGAGAATCTTCATAGATATTGTGCCACCAGACTTCAGAACAGCTTCTTTCCCTAGGCTGAGACTCTTCAATTCATCCTTAGCACTGTAGCCTATCATGTAAAATAGTTGAGTTTTTATTTATCCACTCATGTACTGTAGATAAGTTTTGTATATAATGTTTGCTTTTTGTGAGTAGCATAAAAGGGAACTACCATCCATCTTGTTAGACAACCCTGTGTTGTAAAATGTTAAATAAATCTACCTTGTATACATTGTATTTTGTTGTTGCAGCCATGTCTTTATTTGTAGAGCCCTTTTCCTACAAAGGCCATGTATCACAAAGTGCTTCACATTTTTAAAACAAAGACAGATGTTCACTTCTATTTATCATTGAGTTTCCTCAAATGAGTGACAGCTCCCCTCTGGGATAAATAAACGTCAGTCTGTGTTGTTAAACGCATTAATGCACCCTTACCAAAGTTAACCACAGGGTAGAAAGGTGAAGTTTGCATCCTTTATTGGAAATTGATTAATATCAATCAGATGTGGTCACTGGCATGCCATTGCGAAACTGTTAATGGAGTCGCTGAAAAGGGGCCTCTGATTTGAATTGTGAAGCCAGTCATACTTTGGCCTCACAGCAAACAACAGAACGTTGACATAATAGGGGAGTGTTAGCTGGTTTTCCAGAAGCCTATTGCTAATGATGTCTGCTCCTGTGTTTTTGTTTGTTTTCTTTGTAAGACTGGTTAGCTAGCAGCAATGGAGTTCTGTCAATTAGGCTACATTTTCTTTCTGTCTGTCTGTTTGTCTTTGCTTGCTGATTTCTTCCTCTACTGTTAGGCCATATGTGTCTTCTTTACTCCTTTAACAAGAGCACAGTCACCAGTCACACTCTCACTTGCATAACTGCTGAGTGCTCAACACTCTGCTAAGCACTGTTTTAAATGTGCCATTAACGTTACCAGTGTAGGCTAATGAAGGTGTCTTTTAAATGAACTACTACCATTTGATTAAACTTATAGCCTACATTACTTACCTGTGTATTTAAAGCAGTTGTACAATAATAATAATAATAATAATAATAATAATAATAATGATGACGGGCATTTTGGCATTATATGGTTATATGCACCCTGCCCTGGGATGGCGATATAAAAACTTTGTTTTATAACTAATTTTTTTGTTGTCTCATCGTCAATGTGCTTTGTTCTTCCAGCGGAACTAACATTACATCGCTTTGCTGCGGTACAGTTTCTCGTCGGAAACAAATATGTGTCGGACCATCATACCGAACGAGCTGATTATTGTAGATATATTAGACTGTTTCTCTGGTTTTGCTGGAGGCGTTTAATAATGTATGAGCTGATGTGATGAAAACAGTTACATTATCTCAGAAGCGAACACGCTGAATTCGTTGCAGTTGTTGTTTATTTTCTCAGAAAATGTTTGCCAAACAGTTTCGTGTCAAATCCAACACCGTAATCAAAGGATCAGACAGGTGAGTCAGTGCTTGTCGCCAATTATTTCTAGTTGCAGTTTATGTCATGTATGTAGTGGTTTATTAAAAACTAAACAAAGACGTAAACTTTAAACGCATCAGAAGGCTGGCCACACATCAGACCTCACCTGAGGTACTGGAACAAGTCAAAACTGGAGTAACGTTAGCCTAGTTCTTGTGTCAAGCTTCATGTTTTTTCCAATTAAACAAAGAGATTCAGACCCCAGCAGTATCAGTATAGTAGTTATTAGTTAGATATTGGTAAAATCAGCTCAATATTAGTTAACAATATATGAATATTTATCAAGGATATTGTTAATTATTGTAAAATCAGTTAATGATTGTGGTCCATGCTGTAATTTAATAGAATTTTCTTTATAAATGAACACAAAGCCAATGTTAGTCAGATTTCAACCAGAATGTTCTCTGAAATACTTAAGTCTCAGTGTCAGTGTCTCAGTCTGACCTCTTATTTGGTCAAATCTTATGAATAGCAGCTTCTGGTTATTATATTGCTCAGCCTGGGTTATTAGGATCACCCTGAGTGGGTGTATAAATGCTGGCAAATGTCAGTGCACTGAGACAGAATATTTACCAGCCATTCACCTTAGACAGAATGCACAAATAACACTGAAATTTCAGAGGAAAATTATATTTCTTTGACAAGCAGGGCCTGTATTGGAAAACCACAATCCAAACTAGAATTACAGCCCCACGGTTGTATGACTGCGCCAACCAGTGAAGTTGCAGTTTACATCCATGTCTGTCCAGACTCGTTTAGTATATGTAGTGAAAAAAGGAATTGAAAAAAATGTATAAAGTGTATTTTCGGCTAAATGGAAGTTATCACTAAATAGATGATATGATTCTAGTAAGTATATATTGTTGAACTGATTAATGAAGGATTATCATGAATGTATTGGCTAAACACACATACTTAATTTTACATACATACTTGATTACTATGTAAAGAGTATAGCTACAAAAAAATGTGGTGCTTTTGTTTTTTTCTTGGCACTTTCAGATGCAAAGCCTCTCTATGAGCTCAAGGTGAAACTTACTCAGGATCCCGATTAGCTAGGTGCGCTCCACTATGTTGTTTGCAGTCATGATTCCTATGGCACTACAAATAAAGAATGAGGAGAAGAGATTCTGAGAAGTACTGTGCTAGTTATTGTTTACTCTTTGTGTCAATGCGTTAAACTCACAGACAAGTTAATGATGTCACTCCTGTGTTATGTGTGTAGAAATGTGTACATTGTCTGTATATGTGTACTATATGTAGAATCCATGTTGAAGGTGCTCTTTGTACAGACTTTGAAAACAAATTTCCTCCACTGATGACAATAAAGAATGATTCTGAATCATCCCAGTTAACGTGTGTGTGCGCGCGTGTGTGTGTGTGTGTGTAATCTGGGATCGCCCAATTCATTCTTAAATAATGGCTAAAAACCTGTTTCGGGATCATAGTGACCTTTGACTCAAAAGTGTTACCTATTCTGTGCCCAGGCAGCTGTGAAATATGGTCATAATCTCCCTGTTTATGAGTTATGGTGTTCAATAATGGCCAAAAAGGACATATGATGTCACAGTGAAGTTGTCCTTTGACCAGCAAATTCTAATCAGTTCATCCTTGAGTCCAATCGAACATTTGTGCTAGATGTAATGAAATTCACTTTCAGGGCATTCCTGAGATATTGCATTCACAAGAATGGGATCTTATCAGTTCATTCTTGAGAAATTTTAAGAAATTCCCTCAAGGCATTCCTGAGATGTCATGTTCATGAGAATGGGACAGACAGCCTGAAAACATATTTCCCCCAACCCCGGCATGGAGACATAAAAATTTAAATTTAAAAATACACAGCATATGCAAATGAATCGTTTTCAACCTGTTAGGCAGTTAAGTAAGCTGTTGAGTCTGAGGAAACTGTGGGCATTATTAGGTTGTGTGGAAACAGCAGATCACCGTGATCAGTTAAAGAGAAAACCGTGCAAATAGAATTTTTTTTTTTTATGTACAAAATATGTATCTCTAGCAGTAGTTATTGCTAGTAGGACATTAACCAATCACTTGGACTTTTGTTTTTGTTATTACCCTTAGGAGAAAGCTCAAAGCTGACATATCCGCAGCCTTTCCTTCACTGTCCACTGACGAGCTGTCTGAGCTGATCCCCAACAAAGAGGAATTAAATGTAGTGAAGATTTATGCACATAAAGGAGATGCCGTAACACTCTTTGTGCTTCACAAAAATCCACTGTTCTTTGAACTGGAGAAACGACTTTATCCTACAGGTAAAATGCTGGCTGTTCAGTTAAATTCAGATGACTGAGTGGATATAGTACTGTAAGCTCCTTTTAAGACGCTTATTGTAATTGTGCATTGTCATATTTTTCAGTATATGTCCTTTGGCGCTACCCTGCTCTCCTGCCAACATTCAGGACATGGCCTCCTGTGCTTCAGAAGTTAATTGGAGGGGCAGGTACACTTTTTTTTCCTATGATCAAGACCTGGGACCTCTTTTATAAACGCTGCATACGTACAAAACAGGGCTGGAAACGTGCGTCCACCACTTCCTGAGCAAATCTATGTGATCTGTATAAAACAAACTTGACGGGAGAATGTGCGGTCCTCCACGCCAACTCTGAGCCGTGCGTATGCACATAAATTAGAGAAATGAGAAACGTGGCAGAAGGATGAAACGTTTGAAATGAATACTATTGTGAACTATTGTATAAATTGAAATATTACCTCTGAGCATTATAGGCCAATAAAACTTAATTTAATATTATTAGTTAATTTGCCAAACAGATGAAAGCCTTTCTGACAACACCTGTTTGATTGATTTTCCCTGAAGTGCGCGACAAAAACATAATTGAAGATCATTTGCAATGCACACAAAAACAACATCATCTAGGATAATACAAAACACAAACACAAACAGAGATATCTGTTTTTATAAATGAATGCCTCAAATATGTTGTACAGTTTAATCTGAAATCATATCAATTAATACTTGCATGCAGTGCAATTTATTCTCATAAATAACGTGAACAGTAGCACAAATTACATTTAAATTGAAAACAAGTCATATTTCTTTTAACTCTTCGGCAGCCTCGTTAAGTGAGTGGAGTGTTTGTGTAGCCTAAATAAATGTTTAAACACAACTGGAATGCATTTGGTTTACTCTCTTATCCAACAAGGGAATCCAAATTATGTACCTGAGTCATCCAGTGCGTCTTGCATAGCCTATATGTGTCCCCCTCCGCCACAGTTACTCAGGAGGAATGTTCATTTCTGCAGATTGGTTAGGGGGCAGAGCTCTAGTGCACCCTTTCCCCCGGTGCACAAGCATTGCGTGTATGTGCGCGTTTTACTCACCAAACAATATAATTTTTCTTGCTTCAGCCTCACCAAAAGAATGTCTGTTTCACACTGGGTTAAATTTCTTGTTTTAGCTTTTCTGTCAATATTTGCCGCCTTTATCTTCATGCAGTCAGTACTTATTAATAATAATGAGTGACGTTTCACTGGCCATTTATAGGCAACCATGGGCGTTTAAAGGGTTGGACAAGGAGCTCGCTCACATGTGCCACATTTCAAGTTGACTGTGATTTATAAAGGGAAATCGTCGTAGGATGTGCGTGCGCACTGTTTTATAAATCAGGATATTTTTTTGCGTAAACACTTTCTGTGTTTTGTACGTATGCAATCTTTAGAGTCTTTCCTTCGTACAGTTTTATAAATGAGACCCCTGGACAGATTTTTAATACTGTACATTTACTGAACATTTGGTAACAACATTTGGTATTAAATAAAAAATACTGTTTCCCCAAAGATCTCATGCTGCCAGGTGTGGTGGTGTCTTCAAGTGGCCTCCCAGATGTGAAAGGAGATGACTGCTGTGCTGTTTCAGTAGTGAGCAATAGGTAAGTTTTGACAAAGGTTTTGGAAAGACATGCTCCTCACAGATTTAAGAGGGACACTGTTCTCCTGGTTGATTGCAGAGCTCCTGTTGCAGTTGGCACTGCTGCAGTGTCCAGTGCAGAGATGCGTAGTTTGGGTATGAAAGGGAGAGGAGTGTGTGTTCTCCACACGTACATGGATAATCTCTGGTGAGTAGCTCCTGTCTTTCTGCAGATTTCAATCCTGCATTTTTGTTTAAAAGGATAGTTTGACATATTCTAGAGTTAGTCGAGAACATCAATACCACTCTCATGTCTGTGCTTTTACTATGAAGCTACAGCCAGGAGATGGGTAGGAAACAGTGAGTCTGGCTCTGTCCAAAAGTAAGAAAATGCACATACAGCACCTCTATAGATATACCTAGAATTTCTCGGGTCATTGCTCATTGCCTTTCAACCACACAGTGACAAGACTTTAGGACAGGGGTCTGCAAATAAGCCTGGCGTCGGGCCAAATTTTTTTTCAAGCCGTTACATAGTGGGCCAGATCATTGTCAAATTATTTCTAATCCCTGAATGCTCATATTTACATTTAGCTCAGTTGGTAGTGAGTGGGACTAATGTTGGGAGGGTTGTATGATCAATCCCAACCTATGGTGGATATTTTTTTCTCCCTTGTTAAACAAATTGATTATAAGAGAACTCATGCGCTGTGTGCGGGTCCCGGCGTTTGATCCGCATTCATAAATGTATGGACGCTTATTTTCATTTCCCTGAGGAAATTCAGGGGAATCCAATCACACGTTTACTGAAGGCTTTTTCAGAGGTGTGGCAAGCAAGCCAGAGACTCTCAGAACTTTTCAAAGTAAAACCTCTCAATAAACTTGACATAAAATAGCCTATTGCTGCAAAAAACGGTCTTGCGCTTTTTGATGGTGCAATAACTTAAGAGGAAGTGATTATGTGAGTATCTGTAGCTGTCATGACTGAGAGCTATTTCAGCACCAGCTGCTATCAATTTATTTATTTATTTATTTTCTGCTGTCAAAGCAATTTGGCCGGCAGATATTATTGCTAGCGGGACAGTTCTGGCCCGCGGGCCGCCTATTGCCGACCACTGCTCTAGGACGTTACTATGCCTGGCCAAGAAATAGTCAAGACATTACATGTTGATTAGCTCACTTTAGAGGTCCTGGTAGGCAAGCTGCCCCCTGTTTTAAGTCTTTATGCAAGCTAAGCCTACTAGCTACAGGCGGAAGCTTTTTTTTTTACCAGACAGACATGAGTGGTATCAATCTTCTCATCTATTTCTCAGCAAGAAAGCAAATAAGCATATTTCCCAAATTGTCTAACTATTCCATAAATATTGACATCACAGTACTCATACAGATTCTTATTATGTTCAATAACTGTTTAAATAGTCTCAAAAGAGCTGGTACTGTGAAAGTGTAAAGAATTATAGCCAAGTATATGATTACATTAACAGGATTCACTGTGCAGCCATAAAGCTGAGTAAACCTTGCACATGTGTTTTTTCTATACACTTTATTAAGGGCTTATGGAGACAAGTCAGGTCCTCCTTCTTTACCGGATGCAGAGAGTGAAGGACAAGCGGTGAGTGGAGAGGAATGTGAGGTCGATGAGGAGGAAGAGGTTCAGAAGAGTGTGGAGGAGGAGGTGGAGGAGCAGATGCCCTGTGAAACAATCACAGGTCAAGCCTGTTTCGGTATTGAAGCACTGAGTCTGACTAAACAGGAGGAAGAGAAGGGTGAAAAGGGCAATGAGGAAGAGGAAGGGAACCAGGACGACCAGAAAATGCCACAAGGTATCGGATTTAGTCACATCTTCCATCATATTTGTGAAAATGTAATTTAAAATGGAAATATTTCAAGTTTTAAATTTGGTTTTGAAGTACTTGCCACCACAGTTGCACTAAATCAGCTTCATAATTACCATTATCCCAGGTTCAAACCAAACTGAGACCTTAACTACTAAATGGTTGCAGGGCAGGCTTTGAGGGCTTACTGAGTAATTATTGTGACCAAATGCATGTGTGTTGCTAATACAGCTGGAAAATAAGATTATCTGATGTGGCAAAATGGGAGCATGTTCAAAGCACGGGATGTGACCCGGTCACATTCTGATTTCACAGAGATAATGGACGCCCTGCTGTTGCAGTGCTTTCTCCATGCTCTCAAGAGCAAGGTGAAGAAGTCAGAGCTCCCTCTGCTGACCAGTACATTTCTCCGTAACCACATGTTCTCCTGCTGGTAAAGTACAGTTCATATTTTAAGCAGAGCTGAGCAGTATTTCAATTTAGTACTGAAAACACTTTGAATTTTTTCAGCCCCAGTGGAAAGCAACTTGATATCAAGAAGTCCAGCTATAAAAAGGTATATTAGATATCCAGAATGTGACATTTTCCACATATAATTATTATATATATTATTATAATTTTATGTTTTTTCCCCCCAACAGCTGTCTAAGTTTCTACAGGCCATGCAGCAGCAGCATAACCTTGTGCGAGTAAAAGAACTGACCAAGGGTGTGGAGAGCATTGTGGAGGTGGACTGGAAAAATCCAGAGTGAGCCAAGCACTGCCTCAACTTAAAGAAATTCTTGGTTGAGATTCAAACTCACAGTCCACCCAGTGATCTTTGCTTTTCCTTTTTACACTTACACACTTTATAGACTGCGCTCCTTCAATGTTCCTGAGGAGACAGATGTTGAAGCAGCTACGGTGCAGGAGGGAGGGGAAGGAGAAACTCCGTACCATCCTCCTGAGATCACAACTCTGTACTCCGTGTCAGCTCGACTGGAGCCTCTCTTTATGGATGCAAACAAGAGGTGTGTGCGTGTGTGCGTGCGTTTTCCTAACCCAATGCTTTGACATGTTTGCATGGTTCAGACCTTCCAGGGGAGGTTGAGGCTTGTGTGTCAGCGAGCATCCACAAGTTTTGTGTTTGCTTGAATGTGGTACTGAAGCTCTACCACCTCCAGGAGGGCTGTTCTGTAGCAGACCTTGACCTCTGACATCCCTGCAAGAGGATAAGACAATATTCCCATGACACAAGCCACACAATTCTTAATCGTGTCTGAAATCACTCCCTTGTTCACCCCTCCCTATATAATAGGCACTCTGTTTTCTCTTTAACGATTTGTAATTTGATGTAGATATAGAACGGAGCCGTTGTTAATTTTATTAGTAACACCTAAAAATAGTTACTAGTATCTAATGGAATAATTACTAGTACAAGTGTGTCACTTTGTATTGAAAAGTAGTGGGGACGAAAGGTCTGAGATTAGGGTTGTGATGAAAGACTTTGGTCACGAGAAGATATTTTAACTGTATTTTTAAGAAATATTTGTTGCTGAAATACATGAGTGGGAGGGTCTGGAGACATTTCCTGCACCAATTTATGCTCTAAATGTCTTTATTTACATGAAGGGAAACACAAAATTCAGGTGGCAGGTGACAATTCAAAAGATAAAAATATAATGCAGTAATCAGTAGCTTTTTGACAATGCACATGTGTTTCTTCTAGATTAAAATTGCACGTTTTCTTATTGTGCAAATAAACCTGTCTCTAAGCAATTTCCTTTGTAATTTAACATTTCTTTTTGCAAGCAATTTTTTTGTTATATTTTCAACTCAGTTTCACACCAGTGATATGACTCACAAATTCAACTTTCTGCTGCCTCCCACTTTCTGTAAGTGCTTTACAAAAGCATAATTCAATCTACAGTACTCTACTATGACCCCTTTTTTCTCACCCACTGTCTCTGCAACAAGAGTAAGTTGTCTCGTGTTACACACACCGCTTTAAAATCATTAGTCCCA
>NC_060157.1:13410195-13421538 GCF_021292245.1 Micropterus dolomieu
TCCCCCCCCCCCCCCCCCCCCAGGTATCTCTGATCTCAATAACAGAGCCATCATTCATATGGCATTCACCACAGCACATGATGCTGGACACCCCTCAAGCCATATTCACTCTACTCCCATGTGGTTGCAGATACAAGACACTCAACTGGAAAAAGGCCTGTTTGTTCCCCTTGCAAAATTCCAAAGCTAGCTCACAGTAACACACTATGTATTCTGTACAAATGTTGTTGTATGTCAATGTATCTATGTTCTTCACATAATGCTCACTCTGTGGAAACAAACTTCCCATTTGTGGATACTAAAATCTGTCTATGAAGATTCTCAGTCATCCAGGTCATAGTAATCCAACGAAGGTTAAAGTCAAGGGCAACTGGACTTGGTTGAAGATACTGGAAGATGTTTCCCACACACACAGACCAATATCACACACACAGACCAATATCTACTTTTCGATTCACACCACCCACTGGAGCACAAGCTAGGGGTCATGAGAACACTGCACCACAGAGCGGAAAACATACCAACAAATGCCCAAGCCAGAGAGAAGGAACAGAACCACCTGAAGGGGGCACTTACAGCCTGTGGATACCCTAAATGGACCTTTGTGAAAACAGCCACAAGATCCAAGAAGAACAAAACTACAGGGGAGGAGGAGAAGAAGGTCAAACGCAACAACATTGTGATTCCATACGTGTCTGGAGTATCAGAGAAACTCAGGAGGATTTTCAACAAACACAACATCCCTGTGTTTTTTAAACCCAAGAACACACTAAGACAGATGCTGGTACACCCCAAAGACCGCACACCAAAACACAAGAAAAGCAATCTAGTGTATGCGGTCCAATGCAGTGAGGAATGCACAGACCTGTATATTGGGGAGACTAAACAACCACTACACAAACACATAGCTCAACACAGAAGGGCCAACTCCTCAGGTCAAGACTCTGCAGTCTACTTACATCTGAAGGACAGAGGACACTCGTTTGAGGACCACCAGGTGCATATTTTAGACAGAGAAGATGGATGGTTTGAAAGAGGTGTCAAGGAAGCCATCTACACCAGGGTCGAGAAGCCGTCATTGAACAGGGGAGGGGGTCTACGCCACCACTTATCCCCCACTTACAATGCTGTCCTTTCATCACTTCCCAGGAAACTCAACAAACGTAACCTATTGGCCTCAGGTGAAGATACCAACGATGGTCGTTCAGTCTTGGCCACAGGTAGTCTTAACGACTGTAACGACTGTCGTTACAGCAACCAGGCACACTAATGAACCAGGAGACAGTAGTTAGTTTTAAAATGAAACATATTTACATATTCATAGATTCTAGATATTTCAATGAGAGAGAAGGAGTAAATGTAATTTTAAGTTTTAACAAGCTCATGTAATATTTTCTGTTTTTGAAAAGAAAAAAAGTAATTATTATTTCAAGCAGAGTTGTTGTGAATTCTTTAAATTTCTTAAAATATGTCTGGGAGGGACACAATTTTGAACTGTATGTATTTTTGGTTTATTTTTGTGTATTTTGAAGAACCATCTAGCTTAAGCTATAAATGCTATGGCATTAGTCCATATTATATACTTTTCCCTATATAAATAAACATTAAATACATAAAATAAATTATTATAAATAATCTGTTTTGCCAACTTTTATCTTTGTTTTTTAAATTGGTGTAAAATTCTGTAGCATTACTAATATACTACAACTTAAATATTGATATATTTCTTACAAATGCACATTTATTCTTGTACTTTGGTGCCCATACAGGAAAGGAACAATACTGCAGCCTGCTGAAGTGAGATATATTGTCACAGAGTATGTGAAGAAGAATGAACTGGTGGATGAAAGAAATAAGAAGTAAGTGGATGTAGATGTTTAAATACTATAAGAGGAAATTGGTGTGCTATTGAGTCCATTGTTTGAAACCACAGATATCAGAACATATCGTCATTGTTGCTGCCACCAGAGTATATTAATGGATTTCCATTTCACAACAATACATAAGAGGAGGAGGAACCACTGAAGTCACAGAGTCCAGTTTGAGTTTAAATTTAACCAGTGGCTGCAGTGGTAAAAGGTCAGCATTAATGGCCACTGAACAAATACAGAGCTGACCCCGGGCCATGTGATGTTATAATTGGCTAAAATGCTTAAATGTGACTCCGAGGCTGAAGAGACATCTCATGTTTCCTTTTAGGTTCTGAAAGTTGTGGATGTTTTGATGTGAAACAAATTGATAATGAATAACAGAACTGGGATGGCTTAACAAGGCAGCATGCTCCCTGTTGAGTGCCATCTACGCACATTATGGTTTGCTTTGGTCAATGCTTTTCTCCACCTCTGAACAGTTACGTGACCATAAACCCTACTCTGTGTGACTGCTTGCTGGAGAAGTCTGAGTACCAGGAGGTAGAGTCTCTCAAGTGGGATGACCTTTTTAGCAGGTTAAGACTTATTTTGTTTTCTTATTTAGTTTTTTAAGGGATCTTGTACAAGATAAAACATAGTTGTACCCCACTCATGTTTACACTCTATAGTCTATAGATTTGCCTTCAAATCCTTGTAAAGAATTGGTCTGTGAAAGCAGTAAAATTTTTTACATTTTTAGTCGTGCTAAGTCTACAAAGCACAAGTACACCACTAAAAAATTTGGTAGAAATCACTTTTGTTAGTGTAGAGGGTCTACATCTCCACTAAAAAAAACCCTACAGAGATACCACATGGAGACCATTATAACTGAGATTGATCAGGTTGGTCAATAGAGATTATTGATAGTAAAGACAACATGAAGCAAGATGAAGAACAGCCTAGTGATATTTTTCTTTTCAGTAACGCAGGACAAAGTTATATTTTGTGATCTAGCAAAGCATTTTTCCGTGCAGTCCTTATTACTTAGGGTGAAAAAGGACTACACGGCTTACTAATCATTTCCTTTTGATGCTTTTGTATTTTGTAATTTAGTTAGCAAAGCTATTTCCACTGCAAACCTTTACATCTTTGCTCTCTATGAGAAAGTGAATGAAAGAAGTGTAAATGCAGCTTTAGTTTACTTGGTCATCCTGTGCTGTACATTACTGCGCTAGATAGGCAGATGGATAGATTAGCAGACCCGATTCAGCAGTATCTCCATGAGCCTATTTCTGTCTATCATCTAACTTGTAGATTAAACAATGCCACCTCATTTTCACAGGACATTGGGGAGAATGCAGGAGTGCTATCAAGTTGTATTTCCTGGACAAGCACCCATAAAAAAGAAGGGCCACATCGAGCCCATAGACATCTCTGTGGCTTCTCGAGGCTCAAATAAGAAGGTGACTTTGGTACAATCCTTTAACTTCTCAGCTGTAGATCAGCAGTGATTTCCTCCAAATTCGTTCTACCTCTGTTTGACAAGTTTAACAAAAGTAGGAGTTTACGGCCATGCTAGCGGCTCTGTGAGGCTGAACTTAGGCACAGCTGTGCTTTGTGCTAAATAATGGTTACGTTGTTCACCATCTTAGTCAAGTGAGTTAGCATGCTAATTAGCAGCAAACACAAGTACAAGTACAACGGAGCCTGAAGGGGATGTCAGTTTTGCAGCTATTTGGTTTCGATCCCCAAAGGTATTACAGTTCATTCCGATGGTCATGAATAAATTCAAAGTCGCAACAAATTGGCTCGTATATGTACTGAGCGAAACGTTTTACAGTTGAATATTAAACTTGAAAGTGCTCCCTGTTTGTACAAACCATGTAATGGAGACAGTTTGTACAAACCATGTAATGGAGACAGTTTTGTAAATGACCTTCAAACATACCTTGCTTGGAGGAGCAAAAAAGACTGACGTCTTGAGGAAGAAAGCAGCTCTTCCAAGCACCGAATGCAAATAGAGAGCCATGTTAGGTTGTTCAACTGTAAAATGTTCCGAGTAGTACATATATGAGCATATTCTATTAGCATAAGCTAATGGTTTTCCAAGACACTAAGGTGTGTTATCTAAATGATCTAAAACACTCATACTAATAACAATATGTAAAAAGCTAACTGTGAAAAGTAAATGGTAGTGTTACTGTAGAGTTGACAGGAAGTAAACAGATGTGCAGTTCATAAAACAGACATACATCACACTAAAATGTGTAGAAAGTAAAAGTAGAGAATTGTTGTAGATCTAATTGTTTCCATATGCTACCTGTAGGTGACTCTAATAAAGAACCTGGAAGTGTACGGTTTGGATCCTGCAGCCGTGGCCACTGCTTTGCAGCGCAGAGTCCAGGCCAGCTTCGTCTTACAGCCCATCCCTGGAGCCAAGGACAAAGTCCTGGTCCAGATCCAAGGCAACCAGATTCATCAAGTCAGCAATTTGCTGCTAGGTTTGAGATTAATAATACTTAAAATAGTATGTTACAATTTTTCTCATTTGATTCTGTCACTGGCTTTATTTGTAGAAATAAATTATTTTTGTGTAATGTTTTATTTCAATTTCAGATCATTATCAAATTCCTCGCAAGTACATCCAAGGACTAGAAAAAGCTTCAAAAGGAGGCAAGAAGAAGTAGCATTTCAACCTGCAATACCAACCATTTACTGTCTTTAAAGCTGCTTTACTGTATGTAAACACAACAACAACAAACTTTCATTCATGCAATAAAGTTGGTTTACTGTAATGTCTGAAGGTTGATGACTGAATCTGTTAGTCTTTGTTGTTCTGATTTCGCTCCCAAGGAGAAAAGTTATTGACGGGATCATTTAAACCAGACGAGCATTCTTTCACTGCACGGTAATTAGTTTCTGATGGTGAAGGGAACTTTTGAATGTTTGAAAGAAAACTACTCTCAGGTTTTGACATTTAAAACCATCAGATTAAACATTCATTGAAACAGATCAAACACTGATGTCAGCATGTAAGTCTTATACCCACTTTATTGCTGTGTACAGAATTGTTTATAGTTTCAGCAGTAAAAGCATTTTAGAGGATGGTTTCAATGTAATAAACACGTTTTATTAGATTACATTACAATGTTTCTCAAATCATTTGATGTAATTTCTCCAGTGTTAGGTTAATGTTTTCAAAACAATTACAAGATTTATTGTTAATTTTTAACAACATAAATTTATTTAAAAACTATGTGGTGCTGTTCATGCAGCTGTTTTCAGCTTTTAACATTTTATTGTATTGTTATAGTTTGCCAATGAAGCATACTTTTGCATGAAACATTTTTTGGGGGGGAGGGGGGAGCATTTAATGCAATGTTAAGAGTGCCGACAGTGGAGAAGGTCCAGGAAATGAGGGGAGACAAGGGGAAGGACCAAAGCTGGATGTAAACCAGGGACATTGCTGTTGATGGCCTGTGCCAAAACTACTAGGCCTCTTGGGTGACTCCATATAGCAATGCTAAACCTGTATTTCCACATTTTCACCTGGAAACATTTGAGCATCAAGGTCCTTGCTCAAGGGATCCATGGCCTTGGTAATAGGATTAGAGGAATTCTCCCCCCCCCCACCACCGTTCTTAAACCAGCCAGCAGCCACATATGTAGTTGCTGTTGTGAAGTAGTGGGATACCTGAAAGTCCAGATAAATGGTTCTAATTTATCACATATAGCACATTCAAAGATATTTTTGATTTTTCATTTATGCAAAACACTGGAGACACAAAGAAGCATGGGTACAATAAAGTAACCAAAACGTGCTTTAATCAAGGCAGCATTTTGTGCGGTGTTTCTTAGAATTACAAACTGCGTTGCATTGGAGAACTCACCACACCAAAGGAAATTTTATATTTCTCCTGCAGTAAATTCTTTCAAGCTCCTCACAGGATTTGCCATAATTCTTAATTTGATTTTGGTTTGTTTTTGTCAGGAATTTTTTTTTTTTTTAGTTAAAGATTGAACTTTAACTGAGGCTGTATGCAATTATACAGCCTCAGTTATGTTGAGGTCTGGTCTCTATGGTGACCAATCTAGTGTTCCAACTGCAAACTCGCTTCCCTAGTCTTTATCATGTTTGCAGTGTTTTTGAAAATGTGTTGGTGGTAGAAGCTGGAATTTGTGCCAATCTGTTGTTTCCCTGAAGGCAATCAATATTTATTTATTGCTCTGTCCAGATTTTGTCCCCTGAAATTTTGCCTGTACTTTCAGGTTGATTTTCTTGCCAAAATCTCCCTGAACTGTATCTTTTTATTGTTAGAGAAGATCAGAGGGGACAAAAATGTCAACTCATCTGAGTCTCCTTCAGTTATGCTGCCTTTAGAAATAAATAAATATATACGTGTATATAACCTCAGCAAAAAAAGAAACGTCCCTTTTTCAGGACACTGCATTTTAAAGATAATTCTGTAAAAATCCAAATAACTTTAATGTAAAGGGTGTAAATAATGTCTTCCACAAAGAATTAATGAACATGCACCTGTGGAACGGTCGTTAAGACACTAACAGCGGGCCGACAGGAGGCAATTAAGGTCACATTATAAAAACTTAGAACACTAAAGAGACCCTTTGTACTGGTTCTGAAGAAGACGAAATAAAGATGCTCAGGGTCCCTGCTTATCTGCATGAACGTGCCTTGGGCATGCTGCAAGGAGGCATGATGTCTGTTGATGTTGCCAGGGCAATAAATTATAATGTCTGTACTGTGAGATGCCTAAGAAAGCACTACAAGGAAACAGGAAGGACTGCTGATCATCCTCGCAGCGGCAGACCACATGTAACAACACCTGCGCAAGACCACAGGGCCACACCAAATACTAATTGCTACTTTTGATTTTGAGCCCCCTTTTTTTCAGGGACACATTTTTCCATTCCTGTTGCTGACATGTCAGTGAAACTTTGTTCAGTTTATCTCTTAGTTGTTGAACAATTTTGTGTTCAAACAAATACACATTAAGTTTGCTGAAAAATAAAAGCAGTTGTAATTGAGAGGACGTTAGCGATATAGATAGAGATATTTAGATAGATTGAGAGATAGATAGATAGACAGAGAGAGAGAGAGAGAGAGAGAGAGAGAGAGATACAGTATATGGATAGATAGATATAGCTATATATGTATGTATGTTGTTGTTTTTTTACTTCACTGTGTCTCCCTGCAGTGCCTTGTTGACACCCTACAATACATTTTCTTAGTTGCATCAAGGCATACAAGATCATTTCTTATAAGATTTCCTCTATGTGTTAAAACAAGAACTTTGGTGCTAGAATAATAGGTGTAAATAACACAATGAATGGCTCTAGTTTCAGGGTCCTGGTAGTGTGCATGTTGGCTCACTGTCATCAGTACTTATGGGACACTTGAATAGAACTGAGCCATCAGTAATGCTTTATTAGTAACACTTGTGTTTTTCCTACATTGACAAGTCAAAATGTGCTGTGAGAAAAGGCCTTTTGCCAAAGAAGACAACCACATATTAGTTGCATGCTGCTTCTAGCACAACATCTGGTGCGTTGTGGAGAGGTCTTATCCACAACTTGTTTGGAAATACAATGCTTTCTTGTGACTTTTTATTGTATTAATGTCTAAAAGTATTTATTTCAATTATCTATGTGTTGAAAACACCGTCTTCCTGTTTAAAAGACTTTCAGCAAAATTTTCTAAGTTGGCATAGGACTAGCTTAAAGTAGGGGAAAGTAGCTCAGTACAGTGTTGTACCTATTCTAGCTTAGGTAGTATTTTTGTATTATATATATATATTATGTGTGATTCAGAGAGAAGAATTATTATTATTATTATTATTATTATTATTATTATTGGTGGTGTTGTTATTATTATTATTATTAAGTACTGATTTGTACTAATTGATGTTTGAGGATTTTTTGATCATAATCTGCAGTGCTGTCTTTGGGAAAATAGTATATATCATTTTAGATTTTGTGAAAAAGTCATGAAATTAAGTTAAAAATACAGTTTAGTAAAATTTGGTTTTGAACAACTGGTTTTGACTTTGGAGAGTAATGACTGTAGTTTGGGAAAAAAAACAAAAATTGAAGAAAATAATAATGACTCTTTTATTTCAGTCCTGTAGTAAACAGTCAAAAAAAGGATGACAAAAGATATGCGGTATATTGTCAATATATGCTGCAAAATCAAATGGTAACAAATGCTTAAATATGCAAATATGCTTGCTTTACACAGATTAGTAATATTAACTCAACGTTATGTGATACAGTATGTTTGTATGTTTGTACACAAATCATTTGTCATGATACAGCAAAATTTGCATATTTGTACTAGGATATCACAAACTGCCTTGCCAAGTGTGACAATGGCTTTCAAACCAGGGCTTCGTGTTTGTTCGTTCTGGGTCTGGAAACCGATTGCAGGATATGAATTCTGAAGTTTAAATTACAAAGTCAAACAGTGGAGATGTGTGTCAGGATTGTTAACATCAAGGAAATGAGTAAAACACAGTAATAAAGAAAATTAAATTTTGTGTTATGGAGTTTCAGTTCAATTAAAGGTATTGTTGTCAGCTGAGGGGAAACAAAGTCATTAACCAGTTATGACTGCCATGAGATAATTTCCTCTTTTCCCAGACAATGAGTGCAAGTGCACCTGTACAAACATCCTCAAGCACAATGCGTTAGTAGTGTTTAATAAACAATACTGAGGGTTTTTTTCTGTCTAGAGTTTTGTTTTGCAAAAGAAAGACACCTGTGCGACAGTCGTTATAGTCCATGCTGGAGTGCAGATTTTATTATTTCATTTCCCACATGTGGATGGCAACAAAGCGTTCCACTGTAAACACAACCACCAGCCAAGTTGAGGCGTTGTATGCTCCGTAGTTAAAAATGTCCCATCTGCACCATAACTCGTAACTCCAAAACGGCTCCTGCTGGTGATACTTGACAGAAAGCTCAAGAACCACAATGAAGATCAGAACAAGGTTGTCAGCCACAGAAATTGCCAACAGGTAGAAGTTGCTGGACCTGGAGAGCATGCAATTCCTCCTCCAGATGATCAGAAAGGTGATGATGTTGGCTGAGGAGAAGATTTGTGGCAATAAAGGCATCTCCTTAAGAACTAATATTGTCACCACGTATCCATTAAATTAACATAGTTTCTAATTGCCATAAAACAGTAGTACTTTTGTATATCAGCCAACAGCTGTAACTCCGATACTGAGTTTTGATGTACTTACAGGGGATACCCAGAGCTGCTAAAGCAGGGTAGAAAACTTCTTGTAGTGTCACCATCCAGTGTTTCTTTTCAAGGCTCATATCCTGTTGCACCACAGATGGTGCCATGATAGAAACTACATCGTAGAAGCCTCTCAGCTCAATATGCACATATTGCTTAGGCACAAAGTGGACACTCCCACCTCATCTCAACACACAAACCACGACAGTGTGTCAACAGCCTGGTGTTATCTCAAGTGATGTTTGTAGGGGATTTATGACCATGTAATAACAGGGGAAAAAAGGCATGGATCCTCATTTGATAAAATTGTTTTTTAGCTATGTTTATGGCTGTTAACAAATCAAAAGTTTACAGCAGAAAACGCAAATGTATTTTTAATTAAATGAATCACCTTTATATTGCCTGTGTGTAAAGGGCTTGTAGAAACGATACACTTTTCTGTTACCTCTGACGGCCAGTATGCCTATTCCTATGTGAAGACTCCAGTCAATGTAGAGTTATCATGCAACAAGCATGGTTTAGTTCAATGTCAAGCTGATGATATATAATAATATTGATTATAGCCACCCATAAATTGTTTAAAATAAGTGGACATAGTTACTGTGAGGTCACCCATTGGTTTGTGGACTACTGTTTTGAAGCCTCAGTTGGCATCTTGTTTTTTTGGAACCAGATGTGACCGGACGTGACCATGTTTGGAAGAGAGGATGGTGCTAGCTAGCTTGGTTAGCAAGGTGCATCCGTAATTCATGTTAACTGACATTAACTGGGATGCTGAATTTGGCTAGCAAAACACAGGCTTAAAAAATATGAAAAATTCAACTCCTAATAAGCTTTTTCAAAAGCACTAGTCAGATTTACAAAGTGCAGTGTGTACAAGTGTCCTGATTGACAGGTCACCATGGTAGACACCCTAAAGCACACTGTTTTATCATCTATTTGCCTCTAAATGGAACCGTAATTTACAAAATGACCATCATGCTGTACTTGAAACTAGCACTTAAGACCATAAACTCATTAGGAAAGAGTTTACTGAGGTAATAAATCAGGTTAGAAGTAGGGTCATTTTGCCATTAAGTCCAATGCAATGCTTTACTGGCCATTAGAAAAAGTTTAAGGCACTTCCACATTTGCTTCACTTTTCAGACCAGGAGGTTTTGTCTGTAGCCACCTCAACTTAATGCGAAGAAAAGTGATTCAGTTATGCCATGCATAAATTAATACACTAAATGAATGCATGAAAACACTAAATCTGAAAAGATCACAAATTAATGCCATCATAGCAGCATGACTCTCGTGTTGGCAAAGTCTGTCAGACAATCATTTCGGTCTAGACTAGTTTCTCAACAACTATTAGATTAATTGTTATAACATTTTGTACAGACATTCATGGTCACCAGAAGATGAATTGGAATAACATTGGTGAGACCCTGACCTTTCCTGTAGTGCCACTATGAGTTTGGCATTTTAGTTTTTAGTAGAACTCAATAACTATTGGATGGATTGGCATGAAATTTGCATTCATGTTGGCCTTAGGAAAAATTGTTGTAACTGTTCACCACCTGACTTTTCATCTTGTGCCAATGTGATATTACTTTCGATTGTGACCAAATACCTGCAAAACTAATGACATTTCCATCAGCCTCAGATGTAGCCTCAGATTTCCCCCTTTCTGGTTTATATATCCCTACCTCTGCTGAATGATTCTCATCCCCGGTGGGGGTGGACAAAATCCCAAAATGATTTACTTCAATAGATATGCAACACAAAACACGCGCTGTCTGATTAGTTATAAGTCGCGGAAAATAGCCTATCAGCACTCACGAGACATTTGCTCCGGTGAACGTCTCGGGTTACGTATGTAACCCTGGTTCCCCAAGAAGGGGAACGAGACACTGTGTCGGTTACGACACTATGGGAACGCCTCTAGGCGTAGCAGGTCTGAACGTGAATGAAATCACTCCAATCCTATTGGCTTGTTGCTAGAATGGTAAGGTGTGACGGAATAACCGGAGGAGTATAAAGCACACCTGTACACACTCATCATTAGCTTAAACTATGAAGCAGGCGCTTCAGGCAGGGAGAGAGGTGCGGCGGGCCGACGCAGTGTCTCGTTCCCCTTCTCGGGGAACCAGGGTTACATATGTAACCCGAGACGTTCCCCTTCGAGGGAACTCGAACTGCGTCGGTTACGACACTATGGGAACGAGATACCCACTAAACCGTGCCGAA
>NC_060157.1:13421638-13428011 GCF_021292245.1 Micropterus dolomieu
ACACACACACACACACACGCTAACAGCTATTTTTCACTGAAGTGTTTCTCAGTGGGGTTGATGCTAAAATAACATTCAAGCTCATTGTGGAAAAAATGTAACAAATCCAGATGATTTGGTGGCAGGAGCCCCTGACAGGGTGGTCTAACCCTATCATTCAGTTTAAGTACAATTATTGTCTTCCACACAAAGAGCACAGGTTGCACACTGAGATGAGCACTGATAGCTGTTGTGGTAGCCATGAAAACAGTTCAAGCAGTAGCGAGCAGCAAACACACACACATTCACACGCTATGAGGCAGCTTGAGGCCTTTCTGTGGTTTTGACATGGGTTCTTGTGATGTGTAACAGTATGCTAGCTGGGTGGGAGGATAGAGATGTGTTTTTTTACGCCTGTAATCCATGACTCACACTGTGTGTTCGCCTGTTTCATGAGATAAACAACAAAGTGGCAGCTTGTGTTAAGGTAAACTTATCTCAAGCAAGGGTCTAGGTATGCATGTGTGTGCCTAAATGCTCATTGGAGGGTAACATAATGTGCAGTATTGACGACAACAATGAAGCATTTCTCGACACACTTGATTTCCATCTTTATCCATCTGGCAGAAATCTCTTATATTTTGCTTCATGTCTATCCATCATGTTCGTTATGGACTGATGGGACTGCAGTGTGTATCTTTCCGACCAAATCAACATGTTTTGATTTGGTAAAGCTGGGCATGAACTGGTCAGAAATTTTGGTCGGCAGTTTTTCAGGTTCTCGCCCAGCTGAAACTGAGCCACGAGTCAATTTCCCAAGACCAGTGCCTTTTTTTCTCACCGGGCCTGGGCGAAGTGGCAAACAGAGCGTCTGAAAGTGCCATGGCGACAAAATGCTAGCTATCAAGTTAACAATCTATGCAGTAAATTGTAGCAGTTTAAGTGATGTAAAACACAAGAGAGAGAATGGTGAAAATACATCATTATCCCCGCCAGTCGAAAGCCTGGGGGAATAATTCTTATATGCAAAAACACTTTGGAATTCATCTCGATAAGAAAACATTATGCTATACAAAAAACGTTCTCCCCTTTCTTCTACTCTCATGCAGAAACGTTGGACACAGTCTGCCCTGCATTGCCTCCCACCCACATGCCTCCAGGTTAAGTGTCTTGCTCAAGGGCACCCACACAGATTTTGATAACTGAGAACTGAGTTCCTTGTTTCTCTGTTTTGAATTTGAGTTGGATATCTTCCAATCACATGTTTACTCATTCTACTGTCAATTATCTGTCTTCATCACCATTAATGAGTACTTTTTGTGCTTTGTTTTACTTATGCATTAACACAGTACAATACAGTATGTGGGCTGCTGAATGTTACCATCACACATGCATAAAAGGTCAGAAATAAACAGTGTTTTTCATCTCGCCAGCAAAAAATAAACGCTGTGAACAAAGAGTCTTGACTTCCACCTCCGTATAAACAGACAAAACAGAAGTTACAAAGACGATGAAGTAAGAGAATAGGGTTGAAGGAGGAAGAGAAGGATTGGTGGAAACTTCATGGTTTGCCGAAGCAAAATATTACCAGTTGACATCTTTCCTCAGTAAAATCCAAAGACAAATAAGTGCATGACTGAATGAAATGGAAGTGATGAAGTGAACCGTAACAAACATTAGAACCCCGACCCTAGAAATATTTCTCACATAATCAAAAATGGAAAGATGAAGTGATGAGACAGGTAAAGGGATTAATGGAAGCTTTTTTAAACAGTATTGCTCCACCTGTATGTTGAAGTACAGACTTGACTGTATCAAAAGTATTAAGGTCAAAAATCGAGGAAGGATGGTTGATAGTGTTAAAGCTATGACTTAGAGGAACAAAAGGAGAGAGAAAGTAATACAGGTAAGAAAAGAGAAGGAAAAAAAATTATGAAGTAGAAAGGAATTGCTGCAGAACGATCAGAAGCATGCAGAAGCATCTGGGTGTGAGATGTATAGTAATAATCCCAGAGACAAGAAGCAGAGTGAAGGGACAGAGGGGTGAGCGTAGTGTGACTCTGGCCCTTAATAACAACAAACAGAGGCCTCTCTTCCTGCATGGTATGAGTTGTATTGCCTTATGATGAGGTAGAATCTAATGCAGTGAATATAACTGCACTTCTGCTAGCTGCTGAGAATATTACAGTGTCACTTCTGTGCGTTAATCACATACTGTAACTGCATTTCCAGTGTTGTTTAGACTTAAATGTTGTACTGTCCTGGCAAAAGGAGCTGAGATTGCGCACATTCAGAAAATGAATGAATTCCACCAAACGTAATACAATGCAAATGCAAATTGGGCAGCGAAGCGGCTGCCATTAATTTCAACTAAAACATTCCCTATGGGGAGGTAGACAGAGACAGAAAGAGAGACAGAGATGTACACACACACACACACAAACACAGAGAGAGAGAGAGAGAGAAACTCGTCTGTAACCTCAGAGTCTTCCCTTTCAGCCAATCATTCTTTTTTTTGTCATTTTCATTGTCAATAAATTATATTAAAATCCAACTCAGGGTGTCTCATCTGCTGATTCCACTTCTACAGTGGCTCTGCTCATTTTCCCACCAAAGACTCAAGTGATGGGCACTGATAATTAATTGTAAAAGCGAGATTGGTGGCTCTCAAATAGTTATTTCATTTAACTCGTTAAATTTTCATTTAATGAACTCATAACCAGCAGTTTCCCTCCCTGCCGATGAAATTTTGACCGTCCATCAGAATAGCCCATCTTTTATGACCACAGACAACTCAGTGTGACATTGTTGGGCATTTCATTTGGCTCATCATGGAATCTGTGTTGAATTGAATCTGTTACAGGATCTAAATGCCTGAGAACCTGCTGTATCATAAACAATAGTATAGAAAGCCCTTGGTGGAACTGTCTGGTGCGTTGAGTGATGACATTTACCCAGTATGTTTACCGTAGGAGGGTCATTTTTATCAGTGACATGCTGAGGTTTGACTCTGAAACAACAACAAAATACCTCGTTTAATCAATGTCATACATTTTCCCCTTGCATTTGTGTAATGCAAACACCACACATACATTTCAGTGATGTTTTTATTCAGGGACTTTAGCAGGAATATACAAATATTTTCATCGCCATGTAGGGCTGGGCAATAAATCAATAATGATAATTATCGCAATATAATTTTCCTCAATAACAACAAAACAAAAGTTCAATATATCGTCACTAAAGAGTTTGATTTAATTAATTTGAATCATGAACATTACAACATTAGCACTTATTTTTTCTATTAAGATATTTATTTGGTTGAGGAAAAGGGACTGAAAAAAGATTTTACTTAATTTTACTTAAGCATATTAAAAAAAAGATTTTAATTTTAATTGTTTTGAATGTTCTTCCTCAGATTTGTTAAGTGATCCACTATTTGGCAAGTTTTTGTCATGTTCTGATCATAATGAACAGTTTAAAACCACAATTAATGATTTCTTTAAAAAGCAAAAAATCAGCCTTTTAAATTGAAAGAAATAATGATTTGACATTTATCGTTATAATTATCGATATCGAACGGTATGAAATTTTTTATGGTGATAAAATCTTTGGCCATATCTCCCAGTCCTATCGCCATGCTTTTATGCCTGCCATGATGCCTTCCTGACCTCGTCCATGCACACGGAAGACACAAGTCATCTTTCTTTTATCCGATCATCTGGCCTGTGAAGAGAAAAGGCTGATTTCCATAGTAGCTGTACAGTTCAGTGGACAAGAGGGAAGGTATTTTCACTGGAGGTGTTTTCCCATTTTCCCATTCAGATGAGGAATTTGACACACCTGAATATTTCTGACAGGTGTGTGTGTGTGTCTGTGTGTCTCTGTGAGAGAGCTCCATCTGTGTGTGGACACACATCATTCAGTATGCCACCAACTGAAGCAGAATGTGGAGGAAATTTTAATCAAGGCTCTCAGCAAGCCTGGTGGGCTGCTGGAGGTGAGTGCGTGCATCTGCGTGTGCGTGTATGCATGTGTATGTGTAAGCGCAGGTGGGCGCAGGCATATTAGAAATTGTGTCAGGGGTATTGTGATGAAACGTTAAGACTACTCCCATCAGTGACAAAGAAGCAAATAGTCCTGTTTGACCCCGGAGTGACTTCTTGCTAAAGAAGAAATGAAGAATAGACTCCAGTGGCTGCTGTTCAGTACTAATAGTTACAAGATATATGCATATTTGGGGGCTTCTGCCATGACCACCACAGTAGAGCCTATCCATTTTAGCTTTACAAGCTCTCCATAACTTTCCTTCCTTGCGATAATAACGTCTCGGGTTACGTATGTAACCCTGGTTCCCCGAGAAGGGGAACGAGACACTGCGTCGGTTACGACACTATGGGAACGCCTCTAGGCGTAGCAGGTCTGAACGTGAATGAAATCACTCCAATCCTATTGGTTTGTTGCTAGAACGGTAAGGTGTGACGGAATAACCGGAGGAGTATAAAGCACACCTGTACACACTCATCATTAGCTTAAACTATGAAACAGGCACTTCATGCGGGGAGAGAGGTGCGGCGGGCCGACGCAGTGTCTCGTTCCCCTTCTCGGGGAACCAGGGTTACATACGTAACCCGAGACGTTCCCCTTCGAGGGAACTCGAACTGCGTTGGTTACGACACTATGGGAACGAGATACCCACTAAACCGTGCCGAAAACCCAGCCTGCCCCAGTGTGCAATAAAGTGGCACGACTAAGAGGAGAGCACACGAGTGCCAGATGCCAAAGGAAGGTCAAGACTGTAAACCGAATGAATGTGTGCGGAGTGGCCCAGCCAGCCGCTACACAAACATCCTGCAAAGAGGCCCCGGAAAGGAGGGCTCGAGAGGCCACCATGCCTCTGGTAGAATGAGCCCTCACAGCCACAGGTGAAGGCAATACATGTAAATACTCAGTGCTCTGACAGGGCAGAGCAGATGAAGTCTCCCGTCCTCCGCCGTCACATGAGGTGGAGGATGAAATGCCTGCAGCACTGTGGACCCTGCCGCACAAGAAGGCACTTTAGGGATGTATCCTGGACGAGGGTGCAGGATAGCCCTAATATTCCCCGGGGCAAACTCCAGGCTTTGCGGGGAAACCGAAAGCGCTTGGAGATCCCCCACCCTCCTTAGAGAGGTGATAGCAAGGAGAAAGGCCATCTTGAGGGTCAAGTGCTTAGCCTCAGCTGACTCCAGGGGTTCGAAGGGGGCCTCATCCAATGCCCCAAGAACCACTGCCAGATCCCGAGTGGGAACCTTGGACCGAGTCGCAGGTCTCATCCTCCGGGCACCACGGAGGATCCGTGTGGACGGGGTCCTGGAGCTGAGGAGGGTCTCGACTGCTCCGGCTGTTAGACCCGCCTCTAGGTACTGTGCCCCCTCAGGGGCCAGACCCACAGCCGCCATATGGTGGGGCAAGGGTGAAGAACCCGGCCCTGCGCCTGGGACAGCAGGTCTCTCCTCAGAGGGACCTGCCACGGCGGGCCGTCCAGGAGCAACATGATGTCCGAGAACCACACCCGGGTTGGCCAGAACGGGGCTACGAGCAGTAGGCCGACATTGTCCTGGGGGACCCGCTCCAGAAAAAGCGTAGCGGGAAAAGCGTACAGACGCAGCCTTGGCCACGAATGTACCATGGCGTCCAGACCCAACGGGGCTGGAGGAACGAGAGAAAACCATAGTGGGCAGTGCGTAGTCTCTTGATACGCAAACAGATCCACGTCTATGGGGCTGAACTCTCCGCACAAGAGCTCCACCACTTCGGGGTGAAGTCTCCATTCCCCGGGCCTCAGCCCCTGCCTCGACAGCAGGTCTGCTCCCTGATTCTGCGTCCCCGGGAGATACATCGCCCTGAGCGATAGTACCCTCTGCTGGGACCACAGGAGGATCTGACGCGCCAGTCTGTACAGAGGGCGCGAGCGCAGACCGCCCTGGTGATTCAGATACGCCACCACCGCTGTGTTGTCGGAACGAACCAGGACGTGGTGGCCTTGGAGATCAGGCAGGAAACTCCTTAGAGCCTGGAACACCGCCAACATCTCGAGACAGTTGATATGCCACTCGGACTGATGCACCTGCCAGGATCCCCTTAGAAAGCGGCCGCCCATGACCGCGCCCCAGCCCGTGAGGGAGGCGTCTGTCGAAAGGACCAGCCGGCGACAAGACCCTCCCAGCACGGGCCCCTGGGACAGGGACCAAGTTTCCTACCAAACTGATAGGGAACGAAGACACTTGCGCGTAACCCAAATTAGACGGAAAGGATTTCCCCTCGGGGAAAAACCCTTGGTCCTTAGCCACCACTGCAGGGGTCTCATGTGCAGCAGTCCAGATGGTATTACGCTGGAGAAAAGACTCCCCTA
>NC_060157.1:13428031-13461231 GCF_021292245.1 Micropterus dolomieu
AACCCAAATTAGACGGAAAGGATTTCCCCTCGGGGAAAAACCCTTGGTCCTTAGCCACCACTGCAGGGGTCTCATGTGCAGCAGTCCAGATGGTATTACGCTGGACGCAGCCGCCAGGAGACCCAACACTCGTTGAAAGTGTTTTATAGTGATGGCGTGGCCTAACTTCACCCCTTTCACGGCAGCCAATATGGTGTCGACACGTGCCGGAGACAATTGTGCCCGCATCGTTGTCGAATCCCATAATACCCTTAGGAACGTAGTCCGTTGGGTGGGCGCCAGCACACTCTTCTTTGCGTTGAGCCTCAGCCCTAAACGCAGCAGATGAGCCAGAACGGCATCTCGATGCCGAACCGCCAACTCTCGAGACTGGGCTAGGATGAGCCAGTCGTCGATGTAGATGAAAATCCGGATGCCCTGGAGCCTCAGCGGGGCCAGTGCTGCATCCATGCACTTGGTGAATGTGCGAGGGGAAAGTGCTAGGCCGAATGGAAGAACCCGATACTGGTAAGCCACACCCCTGAAGGCGAACCTCAGGAACTTCCTGTGAGAAGGACGGATGGAGACGTGGAAATAGGCGTCCTTTAGATCTATCGTGACGAACCAATCCTCGGATTGGATGTGCGTCACGATGGCGGGGATGATGAGCATCTTGAACCTGAATCTCCTCAGAGACCGGTTAGAACCCGCAGATCCAAAATAGGGCGCAGCCCTCCGTCCTTCTTGGGGACTATGAAGTACCGGCTGTAGAACCGGCGTCTCTGAGGCCCCTTTCCTCAGCAGAGTAAGAACTTCCTGGCCCAACACCGGACCTTGCTCCGGGCGGACCACAGTCCAAACCACCCCGTTGAATTTTGGAGGGCGGGTTTTGAACTGTAGTCGAAACCCTCGGGGCTGGTGGTCGGTGTCTCGTGTGATCTTCTGGTGGACCCCTGAAGCCCCAGAACGGCAGGGGAGAGCCGCCGAGGATCCACGGTGAGTGAGTCTGAACGCCGCCTGTCTGCAGACCCTCGGGGCAGGCAGAAAGACTCCCTTACCCCGGTCTTCCCTGAGCTCCGTCGGGACTGGATGACGGTCCTCAGATCGCGTCTCTCAGAAGGCTGAGGGTGAGAGCTGCCCTAGCTCCTTGGGGGGGCCCCCGAGAAGCGACACTCTGCGTCCTCTCCTCTCCGTAGGAGCTCGTAGAGGGAAGGGACCTACGCCTGGCAGCCTCAGCTGCCGTGGGTCCAGACCGGCGAGGGAGGTACTGGCGGAACACTTCGCCCGCCGTCTAACGCTCCGTGGTTCTGCGAAGCTCCGCCAGATCTTCCTCAGAGGGACCCC
This sequence comes from Micropterus dolomieu, assembly GCF_021292245.1. Classification (NCBI taxonomy): domain Eukaryota; kingdom Metazoa; phylum Chordata; class Actinopteri; order Centrarchiformes; family Centrarchidae; genus Micropterus; species Micropterus dolomieu. Next base: position 13,429,355 of record NC_060157.1, read on the forward strand.
CCCTCTGAACCATCTCCTGTAGCAAGTCGGCTTGGTAGGCTTGAAGCACCGCCATGGTGTGCAAGCTCGCACCTGCCTGGCCCGCTGCCATGTACGCCTTCCCCACGAGCGTAGATGTGGTGCGACATGGCTTGGAGGGTAACGCCGGCTTCTCCAGGGAGGACGCAAGTCGAGGGGAGAGATAGCTCGCAAGCGCATCCTCCACCCGAGGCATCCTCCCATAACCGCGGTCCCTAACCCCCATCACAGTAATGAAGTTCAGTGATCGGGGTGTGGAAAGCCGTGTAGAGAAGGGTCTGCCCCATGATTTACTCAGTTCATCATGTAAATCAGGAAGAATGGCAGAGACCGGCGTGGAGGTGGCACGTGGTGCTTAAGAAACCTTTCATCAAGCTTACCACTAGCCTGTGGTGTCTGCTCCTCCTGTGGCCAGTTGATGTTGAGCTTAGCCACAGCTCTAGTCACCACCTCCAGCAGCACGTCATAGTCGGGCACCGCCTGATGACGCCGACCCGACACCCGGAAGTCATCGTCCACTACGCTGAGCACGTCCGCCTCCTCAGAGTCGGATTGCTGCAGCGTCTCCAAACCGCGAGCGGGAGAAGCCGAGAACAGGCTCCCGAACGAGGAAAGGAAGCGTCGGAGCCAGCGGATGAAGGTCGGGAAAAAGCCTCAGCCGTCCCGAAATCCTCCAACAGATCGCGCTGTGAACCCCATGAGTGAAGCCGCCAGGCTGCCTCAGCGACCGCAGGGCCCACGCCTCGGGGAGAACACATCCGGCCATCCTCGGAAAAGAGAGCCATGCTGTACCTCAGTACCCGCACGGAAAGGGCTTCGCAAGGGGCGCAGGCAGCCCCCTCGAGAGCTGCCCGGGCGTGCTCCATCCCCAAACATGAGACACACATCTCATGAGAATCTCCATCCATGATGTACCGAGGGCAAGAAAAAAAAACACACCTTCTGTACATCTGGTTGCCGGACATGCTGGTAGACTTCTTCTTCAGATAAGACATACTGCTTGTAGGACTGGAGCTTTCTTCAAACAACATACAGAGCGCCTGCTGAGTAGAAAAAAGCTAATGATGAGTGTGTACAGGTGTGCTTTATACTCCTCCGGTTATTCCGTCACACCTTACCGTTCTAGCAACAAGCCAATAGGATTGGAGTGATTTCATTCACGTTCAGACCTGCTACGCCTAGAGGCGTTCCCATAGTGTCGTAACCGACGCAGTTCGAGTTCCCTCGAAGGGGAACGGTGGAGCTGTGTGTTGAAGGGAAGGCAGTCAATGTAACTGAAGCTGCAATAAACATCACAATCTGATGATCTGCTTCTATGATGACAAGCAGCCCAGTGTCCGCGTTACACCTTTGAACATGCCCGAAAACACAGAGCTACGGGGTTTCATTTAATAACACTGAAAGTGAAGGCTTTTAAATCGGTCTCTCTCTCCTTACCCAGTCACTGTACCTGAGAGAAACACAGCATGCGTCTGTATTTTCTGCGTTTTCACTGCAGCTCTGCATCACGATGTAACGCCCCGTATTTATTAGGCCTACTTAAATAATAAACAGGGGGAGAAAACTTTTTTAAATTTCGCCCCCCCCACCCCCCTGTTTTTTACACAAATCGCACTCTGTATACATATATATATATATATATATATATATGAATAAACCATAGACTGTATATAAAAAGGAATAAACACACAATTATTCAAATTTATAATAAATTTAATAACAATCAATTTTGCTACAATTACGCTTCACAAAACAGCTGCGACTGTGTTTGCGACCTTTCCTTTCTCTGTGAGAGGGAAGAATTTAGAAAGTTGCGTGGCGCTGCCGCGAGCACCCACCTGCAGTTGTGCATGGATCATGCGTAATATTCATCCAGCCAGAGGGAATGACCACAAACCGTTCACAGCGCATTGGTCGTACTAGCAACACAACCCGTTCCGTAGAGGGAATGGGGCGGTGGGCCAAGGACTGAGATTGCGGAGCGACAAGTCCGCTGCGGACATTCGGTGATCGTTCCCTCTGGCTGCATGAAGTCTGACGCTCCTTATTTTACGCAAGATCCAGGATGATGGAGAAATCTAGAAATTAATGGCAGTAAAGCATGCTGTCAGTATTTGAAAGACCCCCCAAAATATCACAAACCGTGCTTTTAGGGGAGCTGATGTCTTATTAAGAGGAGCTAAGCTAAGTACAGTCATCCTATCTTAGCTAAGTACAGTCATCTTATCAAACCTGCCCCATATTAGATAAATCGTTGTTATTGGCAAATCTATCTGAATGGGAGGGGGCAGACACATTTGCCAGAGCAAATATAACATGAGCTTGCAGATTCGTCTGGTTGCCATGTTGCTAACATCATTTGAAAATGGATATGGCATGCAACAAAGAATCCTGGCAGGAATAAAGATGGGGACGTTGCGGTTATATGATTGGAATCTTAACCAGTGGGCAACTGGGATGCCCCCTGAAAATGTCATTTTCATTACTCTTGCCCCTTTGTTAGCATGCAAACAGGCATATCGTTTTCAGTCTGTGTGTTTGTCCCAAACCAAAGCGTCTCATGTCATTTCCAATTTGGCTAAAACTCTATGTATAGGCCAACAGTCAGCCAAGGAACGGCATGTCTGAATGTCATTCACATTATTAGGACTGACAGTAATGTCTTGGCCAATTGATGTAGCCTAATTACAGAGCTGACTCACTTTGAGTCAGATGTCCCATTATAAAAACTTTGATATCTGCCCAGGTCAAAAAGAAGTGCTCTTAAATGCACTGAAAATATACTTGAAATTCACATAGTATGCTTATAGTACATTCATACTTCTAACATGCTTACTACAAATTATATATTCTCCTGAGCTTTAACATAATCAAAAGTATACTTTGAATAAATTGTTAATAAATATATACTTAATTAAACTTTTAATAAATATGCTTAAATAAAAGTATATTTTTTACAACATTTTAGTCTATTAAAATTATATTTTTTTAACTCTTAGTAAATACTATTTAGGTGTACTTTGTGGAAGTACATTGTTAAACAATTACACTTTTAGTGAGTTAAAAATATATTTATGCCAAACATGCTTCATTCTGTAGGCTACTGCAAAATATTGTAATTATTTATGTAATTACCACATGTTTCAGCCTGATTTCCAGAAGTGTGATTTTTAAAACATATTTTTTTAACATTAAAATGTATTTTTCAAAAGCATATTATTTCTCTTTTTTTTCATTTCTTTTATTACTTTTAATTTATTTTAATCAGGTAATTGCTAGAGACCTCTTTCATAAGGGTAACCTGACCTAGAAGGAAGCAGCACATGTTGTTAACTTAACAAACAACAACATATAGAAATAAGCATATTTTAAATCATAATGTAGTTATACTTGTTTCACATGTGTACACAGGGGCGAAGTGTGCCCTCCCGCCTAGCGCAGTGCATTCAATTGGACCAATCAGAATCAAGGTTTTCAAATCGACGACCCAATCACACAACGTGAAAGTCCGCTTCACGAAAGTAAACGTGTGAACTGTAGTTGAGAGAGGTAAGCTATTTCTGGCAAGAAATCGTTTTGTTTCTCAGGTTTCCTTTGTTTTACTTCACCGACTCGGACTTGGCGAAAGTGGACACCACAGACATAATAAGAAAAGAACACAGGAGAGAAGAATATCGGTCAGCTCCCTGCAGAAGTTAAATGGGAAAAGAGCTAAAGAGGTGTGACTGGCAAGGACAAGCAGGAGAGGACAGACGTAGAGACTGCCAGCAAAAATCTTCTTCTTTCTTGGTAAGTTTAAGTTATTATTGTTAGCAAGACAACACAATTGTGTAAGTTAACGAAAGTAGAGCTCACTCCTGGTTTGGAAATATTTTACTTGGTGGATATCTCTGGTGTGCATTAGCTAATGCTAGCACGTAGATTAATATATTTGTTAGCTAACGTTAGTTAGCATTTTAATAGCTTCACAATCGAGACAGCAACTTTCGTCCGCCTTAAATAGTGTTGGGAGTAACGCGTTACAAAATAAACGCAATTAACATTACAGTAATGGTTTGCTTTTTGCTGTACTGCAGTTTTTAATGTTACTAAGATTTCTGGAACAATCAACAATCGGTAACTTGTTGCTGGAATTTGATGCATGAGATTTCAACAAGGCAGGCCTGTGCATGTGTGTGTATGAGCCCTCAATTCTGCTTTTGCACTGTTAAAATGACCAGTGAGGTCTTTATCAGAGTAATAAATGCAACTAATGTGCTGCTGTCTGTGTGCTAAAGAATAGGTTCACATTTTTATAGTCTACCTTAATACTCACATGTCCATGTTTACAGTAAGTTATTGGTCACTGTAATCATTATTCTTGCCCATATAGTCTGTAAAGACATCACACAGTTGTCATTTTTGTATAAATTCTCTAAAGTCTAAAGTTTAGCTGAAGTTACTATGAATCATCAGCTGAGCATCTGTGTTAGACTATTCAAAAGTGGACATCTTCTAAAGGTGCACTGTTTTTTAGAGATTTCACTTCACTGCAACCATGGAGGGGGAATTATTACAGTGACCAATAACTCAGTTATAACAGTAATGTTATAGCAGTTATGTAAAATACTGCTCAACTTTATGTCCATTTGTATGGTCACAGATCCTGTATTCAACTTTTAAAACCTACCCTTTGCCAACTTTAACCAACTTAATGCTAAACCCAGAGTTGGAATTTCCTGCCTTAGCTCAAATAAAAAAAAAATGAAATAAAGAATAATAATAAAGATTTGCTATAAGAATAGAATTACAGTGTTTAAAATTATATGCAAATGAAGAAACTAAACTAGGTGGAAGTACTGGCCTAACTGAATTATTTATTATTCTTGCTCCTGCGCACTATCACTGTTCTTGCTCTCAATACATGTCAACGGGGTCAGACTAAATAAACAAATATTCTTGTGAAAAAATAATTTTATTTAAAATATTGTTATACATTAAGTAATTGACTACTTTTGTATTTCACAAATTGACTGCTGTGTTAATGTAAAATGACATGTAGACAGAACAGTTGTTAAGCAAATCTGTATGTTTGTGTTATTTGTTGTACCTGTTTAATAACATTTTATCATATACAGCTCCTTGGCTGAATGCACAGTAGTGTTTATGTAATGTTTTTGATTATGCTGTAATGGAAGAACTGTGCATTTACTGGGACGGGTCCCTTGTGGAAAACCATTTCACCTCAGTGTTTCCCACACATAGACTTTACTTGGGCAGGCCGCCCAGGTAGATTAACAGCCGCCCAAGCAAATTTGGCGACCCATTTTTATTGCAGTGCTGCACAGTGCATATTCGCTCCCCTCACTGGGTCGCTCGCTCTTTCTCTACTGCATGCAAACAACCCGTCTGCGAATTGAATGGTTGGTATCATGAATACCACTGCACACTTTAAAAAAGTTATTAGCCAGCATGTAAGGAGCCTAGCCAATAAGGATAGCTATGTTAACTTTAGAATGGGCCTACAGCTGTCGAAGATAGCACGCTATTCATAACTGGTAGTCAATAGGTGCATTCGACTGACTGCGGCTGACTTTCGCTGATTTGATAGGCTAGTGTAATGTCAGATGCAGGCGACTGCGGGGGCAGGGTATAAAAACAGCACCGTCAGACACAATCTGCCTGAGCTTACTGTGAGCTTAGAACAATGATCAGGCAAAAGGTGGTTGTAACTTTGTGCAGCCGGAGAAAAACAAACGCGTGCGCCAGACTCGGCGCCTGCCACCGCCTTGCTCCCGCGAGTTAATGTTATGTCATGGTGATGTGACATCATGGGGACGTTTTGCAGCGCCGGGTGTTGTGACAAATTCTGCCTGCCTGCTGAGAATTAGATGCACCTCGCGTGTGGTAACGCCCTTTTATGCTGAGAAAAGAGGTGGACGCAAATCTTGGCAGGTAAATTAGCCTACATCATCTGTTTTGCCAAATTATACATCCACCTGTATAGGACCTTTTAAGACTCTTTGCTGTGCTCATTAATCAACTGCGGTTATCACCACATATTTATTGCTAAATCTCAAGGAATGCTTCTTCTACTAACTGTAGCTAATAAAATATCAACTGCTCTAAACGTTCATGAAATATTTTGAATCATTTACCCCACAAAGAAATTTATAGCGTTTAAAAGCAGTATTTGGAAGTGCATGCAATTCTCGGCAGTCAAGCGAAATTCGGCATATCACCTGCTAAAGTCGCCTCCTCCCCCGCCACATTCACGCTGTCATTCGACAAAGAGTAGACAAAATATTTCCTTTTCCCTTCCACAGATGCTATGTGATAAAGCAGTTTCCAAATCCCATAGTGTCTGCAGTCACAGAAAATGCAACGAGTCCTACTCAAAGATACCGACCCTCCACTCCAAGGATAAGGATTGTGACATTTTTCAGTTTCAGTTTGGTTCCACCTTTTGTATTGTTTGCTTGTGACGGAGTATCTTCACTACAGTTGAGTAAGCGCTTGGAATGCCATACCAACGAGCCTGGCTCTTTGGCAGTGCTGTCAAAGTTGCATGTTTGGTACATTGTAGACCTGTGTTTGAATCTGGGCAGGGTGACTGCTCTCGCCTTTGGCCGCATATGGTGTCAGAAGTGGGATGGCTTGCCGTGAGGTCATCTGAGCCGGGCCCACAGTCCAAACCGTATGAGGGACCCCCATGGGTAACATTAATGATGGGATGTGTATAGTGTACTTTTCAGTAATACTGATCATATGTCATCATTTTACTGATTTTATTTTTATTTGAAGGTATTTTGATTAAGATGTGATACATGCTGCTGTACCTTTTAATGTACAGGAATTTATTTTTGTAATATACACAAAATTAAAGTTTTTTAGTTGTCTGTATGTGTGTGTGCTCTTACTGGTTTTTATTATGCTAAAAGGGCATTTTGCAAGATATTTTTAATGCATTAATAATGCATTATTCTCATACTGAATGGTTTCACAAAGCAGCTTCCCAAGATATTAATAGTGGCTCTTGGAGTATACTAGTAATAAATTACTAATATGCTGAAATGCTAATAAAAATGTTCAGGGAACACATTTAAAATATATTTAAACTGTTCTTCAAGTATAGCACAAAAGGGTATTTTAAATTAAATTTTAAAAAGTATATTTAAATTACAGTAAAGGTACTTAAAATAGGTCCATTTTAACACAACTAAGTATATTAAAATATATTGCAATTATCTTAAAGTTGACTTTAAGTATTTCTAAAATGACACTTAACATACTTTAAGTTGTTCCAAAATAACACATTTAATATACACATAGTATAGTGCAATTAAAATATGATAAGTGCATCCAAAAAAGTGCTACTTAAGTATATTTCTTTTTCACTTGGGTGGATGATAGAAAGGATGATGAGGATCCAGTTTGGTTCAGCTCTGCAATAACAGCTGATATTTGGAAAATAACCTCCAATGAGTGTTTTTTTGACCCTCCTCTCTCCGCACGTTATGTTCTCTAGAGCCGTTGCCATTTGTTTTTCAGGTGCTGGAAAACCTTGCCAAAACTCTTATATTGTTGACATTAGATGCAGCAATGCACACTGTTTTGAGGAAAAAGAACCCTCTTCAGATTCGCAATCAAGCTGATCTCTCTCTCCACCATCTGCCAAGATGCTGAAGAGACTCTTTGGCTGTTCTCTATGAGATAAAAATGAAATATGTTTCAGTGTCTTGTGGCTAATAGATGAAATATGCAGACAATCAAAATGCTAGTCTCTGAAGCAAATATAAACTGATACAACATATGCAGTGTATTAATTTGTTTTCAACAAGTCCAGTCACTATGATGACTAACCCAGTACTAAATGACATACAATTTGGAATGTTTGAACTATCTTGCATGTTTTTTTTTCAGGTCAGTACAACCACTTGATCTTGCGAATTGCAACCAGCGGCTCACAGTGGATTCACGTGCTTCTCGGATGGTCAAATTTCCCGAGTTGTGAAGTCGTTCTTCCGACATCAGCTTGTTCATCTGCTCTTAAGTCGCAATGTGGAATCAACATGCACGCTACAACACAGATGTGTTGGATTAGCATTATCAGAGCATATAAACAACATGCAGACATCTACTTCACTCTACTACACGGACAGCAAACTAAACGTTATAACCATACCACAAATTACATGTTTGCAAAATATGTATACGCAATATGTGATTTTGCACAAATCAAAGTTCTGTTTACGTTTCTTTATGTCACATGTACACTTTATCAAAGTCGATTTAGGCAAGTCATGCCACTCGGCCGCCATCTTGGCAACGCCTCCGGGCAGCTATTTCGGTCTAACAAGATCAGGCTCCTATCTAAATGAATGGGGAGAGAATCAGAGCTGCATTTATACAAGTCACAGTGACAAAAACTACATGAATAGAATCAGCATTAAAATATGATAAAAAATCACTGACAACTTTGCCCCAAAATAATGTTTAAAAAGCGTTTTTCCCGATCGGTTTTACTTCTACTACGCATGCATCACCACTTCCGCGTATGCGCAGTAGAAGTAACACAGACCCTTACGTCAGTGGAATCACACGATTGGCTGAAATATGTTTCCCACTTTGGCTGTTAAAAGCAGACGACTGGTTTTCTAGCAAGAGAGGCAGGATAACTGCCATCTTTGCCGTTACGGGCTTTCCCCATAGAGTTGTATTGAGGATGTGATTGAGTGGCATGTCTCCGCTAAAATGTCTCTGACTTTATTCTCTTTTTGCAATAAAGATTTAAAGAGGAAAAAAAGATACAGATTATCCCGACACAACATGAATGCACCATCAGTCACCGCTCACCCCTCCCTAGCATGCAGGAGAAGCTACAGTGGCCGACACGCTCTGTCAGCTCTTGTGCAAAATATTACGCGTGGGCCACCATTTGTCCACATTTCTCTTCTTCTCTGACTTCTAATAAACCAGTTGACTACTATCCTACTACTACTACTAACGTTAGTTGTTCTTCTTCTTCTTCGTACATTTTCAACATAGTGGTGAGACGCGTTCTGTAGAGCAGTTTGTCTGTTTTGGCTACCGTAGAAACATGGCTGGGCAACATGGCGACATCCATGTAATGGGACCCGTGTTGTATGTAGATAGATATGACTATGGTAATGAAAACATAATGGTTCATTATGTAAGGTCTTTATATACCACTGAAAACATAGTTATGTGTATTATTGCATTTCTGTCAGTAGATCCTCCTAAATATAACACACTGAACCTTTAACATCAAAAATTCAACTGAATCTTTCCGTCATGTAGGATGTACAGGATTTCACAGCAGAGGTATGCCACTGAGTGAAACGAGAAAAACATGAGGGGGTTTAAGAAACTGAGAGAAAGAAAAATACCATCAGACACGAGAACTGGTTGCTATAGTAGACATGGTGCACAGTTGCTGTGGAAACCCAGGTTCTATGATTTGATCTCTACCAAGGAGAGGATTTCATGTCTCCTGCTGAATGAAGGGTCATCTAATAATTCACACACTGGCTTCTTCACAGGTTGCCGACAGCAATCTGGCCCTACTTAGCCCAGCGTGCAGCAGGGGTCCCTGCTCCTCCCTGCAGCCACCCACGAGTGTTTACTGATGGTGTGCCAACAACACTGCACAAATATATGACTGTGATTACCGTGTTGTGCGGAGGTTACATAAGGCTGTAAGCCACTCATTGGGAAAGATGTTTGAAACATTTTTGAAATCTGTATTTGGCACCGGCCTGGCCAGTTAGAAAATTATGTTGGTGGTTGTGGTGTCATTTTGTTGTGGCAGATTGTCTGTTTCACCTTCACTGTTATAGTATTGCCTGTAGTACATTTCCAATTAATGTAGGCTTGTAGACCTTTTTTTTGCTAGCTATAAAGTCAATAAATTTAAAGTGATTTAATATTATTATAATTATTATGCGACAAATAAATCTTTTGTCGCCTTTTTGTCTCACTGATTTGCCATTTATCTCCCATATTTTAAAAGTGATACCACCTGCTCTGCATTAAAAACTATAAAGAAGAACAATCTTGTATTTTGAGTTGTCAAAATGACTATTGCATTTCAAATGTTGGATTATGTTTTTGTTTTAAATTAACACTGGTATCAGTTTAGATAACAGACTAGCTGATTGCATAATATGGGTGAGTGTGGCAATGCTTCTTTTGTGCTTACGTCAGGATTACTGAGGTCATTATGCATCACTGCTGGTCCAATTGACAGCTGAGACGATGTGAAGACCAAAACGATATGGATGTAGTTAGTGTTATGGCAAAAAATTGTGTCCTCTTACATTTAATCTTTTATGCATGCTCTTTTACTATTATTATTATTATTATTATTGTTATGTCTAATAGATATATATGTATTGTGTTTTTTATCATTAACCTTTCATTCTTCTATACTCCTTATGTTAGTCCGTCCACATTTACTAGGGTTTAGGTCAGAGTTGCGAGATTGTTTTGGTGTTTTCCCCCTCTTGTTGTTCCTCTCCTCTCCTTGAATGTGCATTCAAGGCCGGGAGAGGATCTCTGTTCCCCAAAACATAGAAACCTAGACTGTGTAAATGATTATGCATCCCTTTGCTCAGGGCCAGACGCCTAAAGCTGCCCTAGACGGCAGGTCTGTGGACCAGCTGTGTTATAGTACTTCTCTGTTTATTCTCTTTTATTAATAAATTCTTCAAAGACAATGATTCGTTGCCAATTATTTGCTTAATCCCTCACCAGCAATATACAATTTCCACAACACTTAGAAAAAAAGAATATTAATCTGGTTTTGGCTTGTCACCACCAGCAACACGTTTTTCTTTATAGTATCTGATAATCCACTGACAGTGTTTTTGGCTTTTAATGTGGTTCATTAAACTGACAACTAGTGAAACAAACACTGGTTTAGTAGTTGTAATTTTTATTATTATAGGCATTTATATTTTTCCCCTTTGGTGATTAAATTGTATTATCTTAGCATTGTTGCCAGGGTTTTTGTGGCCTGTCATGAGACAACACAGAGATGAAAAAGATCTTTTTCCCACAGTATCGGGGCTAACTGGTATGATAGCTGTGGATCCCAACAATCCTTCTAGATGGATGTCCAAATTTAAATTCCAGTGCTCTGTCATGAGGGCAGAGCAGTAAACCTCAAGGCAGAAACGCACAGGAGGCAGATGTCAAACAAGACAGAAAAAACCCTGACTAAATCCCTGGAAATAGTTTGACAAAAACACAAGGAGACAAGGAACTTCTACACTACATCTTAGAGAAAAATATTGTACTTTTTACTCCACCGCTTTTGTCTGATAGCTTTAGTTAGTTTTCAGATTTGAATTTTCCTGATAAATTGAAGCATCCTGCTTCTTAAGCTAAATAAACTGTTTCAACCTGGATCAGCTGGATGATGCATCGTCACAAAGCTGAGAACTGTTTTTCTGAGTTTAGAGATACATGGTTCTCAAAGGACAGTGATGCTACAACCATATGATGATCTTATATAATATGATGAATTGCTGTAGCTTAAACTACCCAACAGTATATCAGTTTAAAATAGCTCAACCTTAAACATCCACAGAAGCACAATGCAACATACACATTAATGCAGTAATATTTATCCTAAACATGCTACTTTTACTTAAGTAAAAGATCTGAATAAATACACTTAGTAAAAGATGCAAATTATCAACAGTGATTAGCCAGGGAACAAGCAGACACACAGTCTGTGTCGCCATCTGTTGGTCACCAGCCAGCACAACAGGAACACTTCAAAATGTCAAATACTGGGACTCCCTGCGGTCAGTTAAAGCTGAAGAAGCCTCTTGGATGAGAGGTGAAACATCTTCAAGTAACCAAGTCCAGTTGCCCTAGATTTAACCTTCCTTGGACGACTTTAAAGTTCATTTCTCAAAAGCAGAGAAGCAGTAATGCATACGTGGCTAAATTTTACAAGCTATAACGAGCAATTGATCAATCCTGCAATAAAATGCCGTTTGAAACCATAATGTGTTGGATCTGTGTCAGAGAAATCCCTGTGGGTGCATTTGAGGCCATAGTTTGAGGTAGCGTTACAGTGATGGATTTTGTTGCAGGGTTATTGTATTGCTTTGCAGAACAGTTTAGTAGTGTCCTGTAATTCAAATAGAAAAATATATATCTGAGTTGGTGACAATTGAAACGATTTCAGGAATACACTTGGCACTTTCACATTATTATTATTATTATTATTATTATTAGATCATATTTGTCCAATTTAACAATAGGGGTGCCACAGAAAATAATGTAAATACCATTAAGATGTATGCAACAATACCCTGATAAAAAGAATAGCTCAACATTTGCTTCCTTGGTGAGAGTTAGATAACAAGATTGACACCACAATCACATCTGTATGGTCAATATGAAGTTGGTTAGCTTAGCTTAGCATATAGACTGGAAACAGAGGGAAACAGCCTGGCAAAGGTAACCTCTAAAACTCACTATTTAACATGTTTGTTTAATCCATACAAAAAACAAAGTGTAAATATTACTTGTTTACAAGTACTAGAAGGCAGATTTTTTTTTACCTTTGGAGAGACCCCAGCTAGCTTTTCACCTGTTTCCATTCTTTATGCTAAGCTAAGCTAAGCAGCTGCAGGCTGTAGCTTTATATTTATTGTATAGAGATGTGATGGGGTATTGATCTTTTCATCTAACTCTCATCAAAGAAAGTGAATAAGTCTATTTCTCAAAATTCTTAAGTATTCCTTTAAATGTATGAATTTTTGCATAAGTTTCTATGTGTTACTACCTGAGATGAAGGCTTCACATCGCTTTAAATTGAACCAACAATATCTGCACGTTATACAATAAAACCAGTGCCCCTTGAGTTTTAGGATACGGAGAGTGATCTCAGGAGATGCTGCTGCTCAGTCACTGATCCATCAGACAGGCTACAGTACGTCATCATGCTGAGAGGATTGCACTGCTAAAAAGGATTACACCATTTGACATTTTTCCTGACCAAAACTGCTTAACCACTTTGATTAGAGACCAAAATAAAAAGAAATACAGGATGAAACGATGGATCAATTCAGAATATTTTTTATGTTCTTGTGTGATGGATGTGGCTGAATCGTGGATAGATGGAAGATTATTTGAGGACACAGATGTATCAAAGCGTGTCCAATATAGTGTAAATGTTATCTCAATGACTTCATGGAAGATTTAAAATGCCTAAATGAAAAGAAATCTAACAAACAAATCGAATGAAATACAAAGCATGCTGTTTTGTAGTTCCTTTTTATGTACGCATTTACTGAGTCAGTAATTAAATGAAAAACATTGTTATTGGCATGGCTGCCTAAAGCTGGACAGCACTGTAATGCAACACACCTACTTACTTTGTTTTCTGTGTTGTGATTTGATTTTAAAGTGGCATGGAAAATTAATGTCACATTGAAAACAGTTCATTCAGTTATTATATCCAAAACCCTAAACAAATGTCTGTTTAAAATGTTTTCACGTGATTATGACACAATATATGCAAACAGCACATAAAAAGGACATACATATAACAATGTGTTTTGTATTTTACTTACTATTTAGGCATTTTAAATACATGTTTTCTATATGACACACACGGAGAAGCATCATTATTAAAATATAAAAATCCAGTTTAGTTTCTTTAGTTTCTCTAGATTTCAGCACCACAACTGTGTCATAAAATATTAGGTGATATGAGAAAGAAAGCCTCTACAATTTTATCTATCTATTACTACCAGCTGTATAACTATATCCATCTGTGGCTCTACAACGTGTGAGTGGATATATTGATCTGTGACAGATGTTGCCTAGATCTTTTCTGTCAGCTTTTTCTTGCAACACCTACTCACTTGAGCTTTTGGTCTGATAAATCTCCAGTTGATTTTCTCCACAGTATATCGTAAAATCGGTGTTAGTGAAGAGCCATGTTCTTTTTCCAAACAGCAGCAATCAATTATACCATATCTTTAACATGTTTTCACGTACTTTGTTTCAGACAAAACAGCCATAAAAATGTCAGAACAGTTCAAACATGTTCAAATAAAAGAAAAAAGCATTTCTGCCTCAGTGTCACTAGTGAACATATCACTATATTGTGTGTCATATTGCAAGACAGGGGCGTTTCAGGCTCTTGAAACATCGGGGGCTTAACACTTAATTTCCAGACATTTTCAGCACCAATTTATGGTGGAAATGTCTTTATTTTTATAAAGGGAGGGACAAAATTTAGGTGGCAGGTGACAAGAAGATAGTAGAAGAAGAAAAAATATAATAGAATATAATGCAGTAATCAGTAGCTAATTCTATTTTTTTTTTACCTTTGGTTAGTTTTTTTTAATATAGAGATTTATTCTATATTTACACTGCATTGCAGGCTTATTGTGCAAATAAACCTTTCTCATTGCATTTTTATTTGTTAATTAACATTCCTTGGTGCAAGCTATTTTTCAGAATTTTTTTAAACAAATGCTTTAAAAAAGTGGTGGCTACATGTCCCCAGTGTAAATGACCCTCCCTCCCTACAGGTTGAGCTACTCCATGCTTACCACTTCACCTCCACTCTCCCCCTGCTCTCTCTGTCCCTCAGCCCTGTCACTGTTTTGCTGTCACATGCCTCCTCCTCTGCCTGCCAGTGGCCATGGCTCTCCTTTACTCCTTCAATTGCCTGCTCTATGCAGGGTAGGCTACTGCAGCTGATGTTGAAGCTACTGCAGCCTGGTAGCAAACATATTGGTTATTTTCGCGCATTTGGCGAATTAAAAAAATAAACTTTTTGCCCACAACACAAGAAACAGCTCTAGCATATGGGGAGTGGGGGCTAGTAAGAGATGTGATTGGGCCAGCCCAATGTCAGTATTGGCCTATGCTTTAGGCCTATGGGCCGATCATTGGCCCATTAAAAAAAATAAACAGTTAGGCTATATAAATAAATAATTAGTTACACCGGCCCCAAAGGTTTGACGGCCCACAGGTGCCCATATGCCAGATTACCAGTCCACCCCTGAGGCTACCCGCTTTAGACCGTCTGGTCTGGGATTTTAGTCTACTCTATGAGAGAGCGCACAGCTCTTCATCAGAGGAAGAAAACCGAAACTGAAAACACTTGTGATCAGACATAAATATCACCACAATTCCACACAAATGTTCACTTCAGCAACTCTAATAAAGTGCAGCACACAGCCGCTTTAGAGGGAATGAAGCATCCTGGAGACAGTAAACAGTAGTGTCTCAGAGCGAGGGGGACAGAGACAGGAGGACACAGAGCGTCAGGTGTCAGTGTTGCGGTCAGGTGTCATGATATTTTCTCACTTCTTTGCGGCGACTGTTAACCGACAACATTTGTATTTAAATGTAGGCTACTGATTACAATTTTGCTAGGGCAAGCCCTGAAACTGTGAGCAATGCGCTCTCTCTCTCTCTCTCTCTCTCTCTCTCTCTCTCTCTCTCTCCCTCTCTCCTCTCGTTCTTTCCCTAAATGCAGGCAGGCTGAGTAACGGTGTGGGTCACGTTATGTGAACTTCAAACAAAATGTAGCAATATTATTGCAAGTAGCCTCCGCTCTTTGAAGAGCTGCGAGACAGGCTGTGTAATGGAGATTATTGCATATTAACATGGAAAATACTTTTGTTGCTGTTGTTGAGTTACATTTGGGGCTACAGTCAAAACATCTGGCGATGCCTTTGTTGCAAGAGACCCTATATTGCTTTATTATTTGTCCAAACAATGGAATACATTTGCCTGAGGTACAAACATGGTCACAGTCATTAGATGAAGTCACAAAATGCAATTTTACAGCCTACTTTATACTTACATGTGCAATCCATACTGTTCAATACAGTGACCCTAGGCTTTATTGAACCCCCTCAGGCAAATCTTGTCAAATCCCAATGGCAAAGATCAAACTGAGGTCATTCAGGGGACACAACCATAAAAACATAAAGGCTAAAGCCAAAGGTATGCAGAAAATCAAAGACATTTAAACACTCTAGGTGCATCTGTTTTCAGTAAGTTGCAGTTTTGAATTAAACAATGTTTGTCTTTCTCACATGCAAATACACCTGCAGTGGGGGAGGAAGTATTCAAAACCTTTGCTTAAGTAAGACTGTTACCACCACACTGTAAATGCATTCTGTTAAAATGTTACTGGAGTAAAAGTATGTAAGTATAATCAGCAAAATGTAGTTAAATTATTAAAGCAAAGGTACTCATTATGCAGAAAAATGGTCCCTGTGACTTTGATACTAATATTATATCATTATTACTCATGCATTTATGTAAAAGCAGGATTTTACTGATGTAGTTGGTTGAGGTGGAGCTCGTTGTGAATTGTTTTGTATAGGACTGCAACTAGTGATTAATTTCATTAAAGATGAGTTTGCTGATTATTTTCTCCATTAAACAAATTGATTGACTGTAAAAAGTCTGAAAATAGTGAGAAATTCCGTCACAATTACCTAGAGCCCAAATAAGTGACACCTTCACAATGCTCGTTCTGTCCAACCAATAATCCAAACCTCAAAATTATTACAAATAAATTTGAATTCTTATCAGGAAAAGCAGCGCATTTGTGAAGCTGGAACAATGAAATTGTTTTGCATGAAAAATAATTTTTTTATTGTAATCTTTTTTCAATCAATTAATCAGTTAATCCATTAATAATTTTACTTGTATAAACCCGTTTCATTTTTACCACAGCATCATATTTTATAGAAAAGCTGTTGTCAGGATTTCCTAAACAGAACCCAGAAGCAGACTGGAGACAGAGCAGTTCAGGATGTTTATTGGTGTGGACAAACGGTGGATGTTAAAGCATGGTCGGGGAGGGCGGCAGGCAGGCAGATAACTTGAGCTGACTGATGGGCAGGCAAGGTAAAAAGGATTGGGTCCAGAGATCACAAAACGAAGGCAGGTGCAGGTGTCTAGAGACAGAGAGAAACGAAGTTACAAAGGAGCCAAGAGGACAGACTAACTCAACAAGCAAGTCAATACGAAATTGGCTGGTGCAAGTGCATACACAGAATGACACAACAATCCAGCAGAGACTGGATGGCTGGAGGCAGTTTAAGAAGGCTGAGTAGATTGCTTGATAGCAAGCAGGTGAGTGATCAGGGCTGGGAAGCAGGTGAACAAGTGACCCAGATCTGTGGACACGTTTCCCTTTCGCCAACTGTGCAAGGAGGGGAGAACACAGACAGACAACACAAAAACCAAAACACACCAAGCATCCTGCAGTCACACCAAAGGGAAAAATAATGAAAAACTCACTCATTCACTTACCAAGAGCCTAGTGCAGGGGGTCAAGGCCTGGGGATCGTGACATTTGTAAATTTGTAAAGTAACTACAAAAGCTGACAGACAACAAATATAGTGACGTAAAAAAGTACAATATTTTCTCAAGTAAAGTAAAAGTACCTTAAATGTGTACCTAAGCAAAATACTTTACATTCCACCACTGTTTGTCAGTCAGATTATCTCTTAGATTTTTGCATCATTCATCAACTGGGACTTCTTCCCTCATTTCCGTTTTCTATGAACTATTTTTATTTCATAGCCCTGTAATTTTTTATTTATTCACAGCCATTATGCTAAGCTACATTTTTAAAAGTCATCTTTATTTGTTTACATTTATTAAAGACTCTCAAGGACATGTGATGTGTGGCATTTCCAGAGAGAGGGAGCATGTTCTCGGGTTGTGCTCAACTTGGTACAATTAATACATGGTGTCAAAACGTTGTTGTTGTTGTTGTTGTTCATACTCGTGTCATTGTTGTTCAAGTACTCACCCCTAAAGCAGCCATTAACAATGGTTCACTCTCACCGCTCTCCTAGCATCGTATTCAGTTGTAGCAGGCAGCTTTTTTTCCAGCAAAAAGCAATAAAAACCCACTGTACACACATAATCTGGAAAGTCTCAGATCAAATTATATCAGATCTGTTGCCACTATGCAAAATCACTCAGTTCAACTATCCACAGAGCAAATGTATGCATTTTTATGTCATCTATCTTCTAATTTCACACTTAATCACAGCTGCTCATCTAGATTAACATTTGCATTTATCCCAACTACCACCATACACCACCGTTTAATTACATTGGCACACATTATTGATATGACAGTGTATTGATTCCATGTCCACTTTCTGTCTATATTTTCCTACATGAAAGTAGACAGATGGTCATTTAGAATATAAGGTGAACCACTTCAAAGTAATAAGAGAAATGAAGCTCAGAGGAGCTTCACCTTTACCTCTCCTGGAGATGAAGCATCCTTCTTTAATCATGCACCTTTAAATAGAAACAACACATTTTCTATATTTTGTACACTTTAATGTAGTAGATGTTCCTAAAGTATGTGATATATTCTAATTTTATAATCTAATTTTCCTTGATAAAGACATTCAGAGTCAGTAACAGTCCCATTATACTGTAATATCACAACATTTTTTCAGTCTTTATGCTAAGCTAAGCTAAGCTAAGCTAAGCTAACCATCGCCTGGCTGCAGCTTCATATTTCATGGACAGATACAAAGAGCAGTATTAATCTTCTCATCCAACTCTCTACAAGTAAGCGTATTTACCAAAATGTCAGATGTCAGTCAGATGTAATCTGAATGTCAATTCCTTTGTCCGAGAAATATTTATATCTTATCATTTTCAAATGGGATAAATACAAAAAGACAGAATATATCTAACAGTAACAAGGAACCATTTTATGTCCTTGACCCATGCCTCTTTGAAATGCAGCGTGGCCTAAAATGTCACCCAAGGCTGAATCCTCCTCTGGCTGTGCTTATAGCTGAAGTGCTTTGGGGGAAGGGAGGATGGGCGGTTGGCAGGTGGCTGGGGAAGGAGGGGCATATAGCGTATATATTTCTCTCCCTGTAGTTCATGGGAATGCTAGTGATGACAGAGATGGTTTTGGGGACAGGACCAGAGATCATTCCTGCCCTTCGATGTCCTCGCAAAGTCCAGCTTGGGGATAAATTCAGACCAGCTCTATCGCTCGTCCCTGACTGCTCCCAGAGCCCCATATCTGTCATAAATCTTAAATCTCCCAGGATAGTGTTGATAACGACAAAGCATTCCCTGTTGGTATCAGTCTGTATGTATGATACTGGTATCCTGTAGGTATCAGAGGGGGACTGAGTATACAAGGCCCTCATCTGAGGAAGGCCCACAAAGATACTAGAATGAATAGCCGTGGATGTGGGGAGGGAACAGGGTCCAGAATTTTGCCCCTGTATGGAGATGAAGAGATGATGCAGGCATATAAACCTAATATGTTTTTTATTTGTATGTTTTATATGTAATTCAATTTTAAAATCTTGGATGGTTCTATTAACTCTACAGAAAACGTCACATATAGGCAGCTGCATATATTGATATACTGATATTTTTGCAGTGAGCAGTAAAACAGTGAAACTTAATCTTATGACTTTTAGGTTGTTTATTTAAAAATAATTGCCAGAGCACCTTCATTATACCTAAAAGTGTATATACTGCACTCTGCCTTTGGATAATCACTGGAAAAATGCAGCATCTACAAACGTGTGTTTTTATTATTACAACACATTTAGGCTATGTTGGTAAGTGAAGCACAGGAGAAGAGCAAACCGTCAACAACTTTACTTTAGGGTACATTTTTCAACCTGGATTTATTTCCCCATGTTTTGTGTAAAAGTGACTAATGTGGAAAACTATTTCTGACATTGGTCCAGTAGTACAAGCACAGCAGTAAAACAGAGCTGCAATGTAATATTTGGTGGCAATTGCACACCTTCAAAGTACACCTGCTAAAGTGCTGACAGAGTGCTGACAGGCTGCGATTGTTAGTACAAGTGTCTGATAACATTGTGGAAAGGATCCCTAAAGAGATAGACCTAGACCATTTTTGTTTAACTAGAAACAGCCGCTATATCGCTCTGTTCAAAGCCACCAGACTCCATTGACAAAAGATGTTGTCTCTATTAGTCACATAGACACAAAAACCTTGAGAAAATAGTGTCCAGGTTACAAAATATAGAGTTACCCGTAACTAGCAGCAGCAGCTAGGCACAGCATACTCACTCTACCTCTCTGCCTGTTACTCTTCTCCCCGTACAACACATAATTCTTAGAGATTAAATGTAGCTGTTTTACAGCATTTCCTTTTGCATAATGTATTGAATTACACCGAATTGCATGAAATTCACCAGAATAAAAAATGGAGGCAGCACTTACTTTTTCTCTGCTAATCTAGGCTAGTTACTTTTTGCTTTTAACCAAGTTAATTTAGCTTTTTTTTCATCTTGAAGAAACTGCCTCATTACTTATTCTTGATAACAAACTGAACTTTTCAAATACAGGGACAGAGCAAGAAGTAAAAGAAAAAGTAGGTTTCATCTGGTTCATCTGGTTCTAGCCACAACATGACTTTAACAAACGTCTTTTAATTTGAGCCTGCTGCATTGCACTTTAAACCTGGTCGGTTTTTGTTTCTTGTTTCTATATAAGTTTTTTTCAGGCTGAATAGTTGTGACAAAGAGCAGCACGGTGACCTAGTGGATAGCATCGTTGCCTCACAGCAAGGTCAACCTGGCCTTTCTGTGTGGAGTTTGCATGATCTCCCCGTGTCTGTGGGTTCTTTCCGGGTTCTCCGGCTTCCTCCCACCATCCAAAGACATGCAGACTAGGCTGATTGGTGATCCTAAATTGTCCTTAGGTGTGAGTGTGAGTGTGACTGGTTATTTGTCTATCTGTGGCCCAATGATGGATTGGCGACCTGTCCAGGGTGTACCCTGCCTTTCGCCCGATGTCAGCTGGGATTGGCTCCAGCCTCCCACGACCCTGTACGCAGGATAAGCGGTAACAATGGATGGTGTGACAAAGGTTAGATGTGCTCAGCTGCCAGACGAACTACATAAAGAACTGCAGGCTACAAAACAGGCCTTGAGCTTCATCAGGAAAAAGAAAAAGTGGATTTCAATCCAGCGCTCCGTGGCCTTAATCTGCAGGATTAGGGCGTTGGAAAGTGTCTGGGTACGTGTGCATGTATGTCTGTTTGCAAAGCTTTCTTTGTAGGTAACTTGCTTGTGTGTTACGTGGGCTTGCATGCTTGTGTATACCAACATAGGTGTGAATCAGAGTGTAAACAGTACTATCCAGAGACACGTGTAGCAGCAGAAGGCAGGCAGGCAGGCAGGCAGGCAGGCAAGCAGGCAGGCAAGCAGGCAAGCAGGCAGGCAGGCGATAGGGAGCGAGGGAGCGAGGGAGGGAGGTGCCCATGGGTTAAGAGCTAAAGCCGCTTGGCCCAGATGAAGATGGCTCTCAGGCTCTCTGCCAATCAAAGCCCAGCCAACAGCCCACTCTCAATGACAGGGCAGGGAAACTAGGAGTTAGGCCACACGCATATTTGATATACTTGCAGGGTTAGTCTCCAACCGACTGAGTTCCCCTTAGTTCTAGGGAGAGTTATAGCGAATTTTAGCACATTGTTTTGTTTTTATAGCCCACAACTTAGTTCACTCTCACTGTGCTCATAGTATCATCTTTGGCCTCAACAGGCAAGTGTTTTCACAGAAAAAGCTCTAAAAACCAACTGTACACTGCTCAGCAGCAGACAGCAGCAAAGTTAACAGCTAGCTGGTGAACATGTGCCGCATTTAGAGGTTTGACTAATCCACCAACTATTAAAATATCCTAATATTCATATAATGTTTGTGGATGGTAATTTGAATTTTATTTTCTTTTGCTGATTTTCTGGAAATATTATTAATTAAATTTGCATTATATTTGGATGGAAACCTAGCTACTGTTAAAAGGTGAGACATCATCATCACATAAACTGGAACAATGAAAAAGCAACTGCGAGGTGTAAAGAATGAAACCGAACCTCTGGTTCTGTTAGCAGCTTGGATTTTTTGGTTCATCACAGGGCATTTATAGAGAGTTGGGCTTTATATGGACACATTGACATATATACCTAAACCATGGAGATGGTGCATTTATTCATTTAACCTTTATTTTGACAGAATAGTTTGACTGAGCATGCATGATCTTTTCCAACAACACCAGGTACACACTCATTAATAGAACACAAAAACAGATGATAAACCAGTTAAGGCTCGTTTAATGCAGGTACAGGTTAATAGTGACATTAACATAACGTTCTTGACGTTACAAGGAGCGTTTTGATCTTTAGGTGGCACTATGTTACATGGCAGAAAACATGAGATGATAAATAAATAAATACCAGTGAAATTTCACAGCTTGTGCTATAAATCCAGATATCATGGAAATGGCAGTGTTTTAAATCTGGTATTTACACTTTGAGGACCATTTGAGAGCTGTTTACACTGTGGAAAAGAAAGCTTGAGTACTGATTATCCTCTTCTTTATCCCCCTCGTGCAAATCCTCAGTTTCATGTCTAACAAGCTGTCTTCTTTGTGTTTCTTTTGTTTAATGTGTCCCTCTCACTAGTGGTAACATGCTTGATTATAGTCTGAAATGCCAGATTCTAAATTGCCTCTTCCCCTCTTGTGACCCACTCTGTAACCCTCTTCCAGCTTCCATATATTGATGCAATTTCATTTTCCTTCCTTGCCCTACTTCCTACTTCATCTTACAAGGTAATTACAGTGGAGCTAGAAGAATGCGTGATGTTTAAAATATCAGAAAGCACTGAGCACCACACAGTGACACGAGTGAACATGATGCAGTCTGTAGCTTGAGCCAGTCAGTGAGGATAAAGTGTCTGAACATCTGCCAAAACTCAGAGATCATCTAACCAGAGATGGGCACAAAGTTCAATGTGACATAATGTCAAGCATAGAAATACTAATGGCTTTTTTTCTCCTTTCATCCATCAAATTTCAGATGTGTTTTTGGCCACACTAGCTTTAAAACTAGGCAGGTGGTGTGGCTTAAATGAATGATACACAAGAATGTATAATCCATGTGCCTGCAGCTTTTAAGTCTTTAACAGCCACCTGTATATCTCTCTTTCTTGTCCATCTTTTTCTCAATTGCCTCATTTAGCCTCTCCTCACTTTACTCCTCTAATCTTCGTTCTATTTTGTCCCTTTGTCCCCTTTGCCCTGTCAACCAGCTCGGCCACATCTCCCCAACCCCACCCCTCCCTCCTCCCCTCTAATTTGTCATTTGTCACTTGTCACAATCTATCATTCCTACTCATTAAGCCACCTTGCCATGGAAGCATGATGCTGCCTTCCATACAAATAGAAATTTCACTCAGGGTCCTTGAGGTGACCCCGAACCAATGAATAGTTATAGACATTTTACTATGATCAGAGAAGTGACATGTGAAATTGACATTTGTGTTCCAGTAGAAGCTAAAGTGTGAGTAATTTGACACAGCTTCTTAATGCAAAGTTCATTGTAATTTCCTTTTTAAAACAAAAATCCACACAATTTAGAGATGACGATAATATTAATAATGTTATTTGTACAGAACCTTTCACACGCACAGTGTAACTCTAATGCTTTACATCAACTTGTATAGATAAAAAAATAAAGTAAAAGGGGTAGAATAATATGAATTACACTGTAACATTGAATATGAGTAAATATAATATACTTTTGTTAAGATTCAATAAAATCAATGATACAGGGTACTTAAAAGCAAGATTTAAAGGGTGAGTTTTTAGATGTTTCTTAAGGAATTTCCAGAAGTTGCATAGAATATTTATGGGCAGGTTGGTCCATAATAAGAGAAGGCACAAAAAAATTGTGGTACAAAACACACAAGAGCCGCCAAGTGTTTGTCTTTCTTTTATTGTTTGTCTTTAGATACAATTTGTCTTTAGATATTGATTAGAAATAAAAAAAAGCAAACATAAAAGTTAACGTTTAAAAAATAGCCTCTCCCACACACGTATCCAGGAGACCCAAATAATGGCAACACCAGGGCAGTTCAACCAGAGCGTGGGGTAAGAGATGCTTGGATTTTAGGTTATACAAGTGCAGCCTGCAGCCCTTCCACAGATAATGGGCCAAGACCACACAAGAAAATATAAAAGAGAAGAAGCATGGTGGGGGGAAAATAACAAAAGAGAGATGAATACACAGTAATGAAATTTACTCTCGTCTTCCATCTGAAAAGAACATCAAAGGAGATGCTTAATCTCAGGAGGCAGTACTTTGTCATTTGACGTGCATCCCCCCTGTCTCTCAATCCCTCTCCATATATCCCTCTCTCATGATGAACTTCCATGAGGGAGGGAGAGAGGGAGGGATAATAACGTCTGAATACATGATGAATGTAGTCACCAGGCTTAAACTGACTGGGGGGCGAGTGGTGCACAGAGACCGAGCGTGTGCATGTGAGTGACACCGAGCGCCATCATCAACTCTCCCCTGCAGCCTCCCTCAGTCTCTCTATCCTCCTCCTGAAGAGAGAGACACAGGGATTCACGCAACAGACAGGACAAGTAAAAGAGAGAATAAAATGTTGCTCTCCTTTCTCTACTGCTTTTTTAAAAAATTAAGCTACCAGCAGCAAGAGAAAAGAGGCAGTGAGACGCAGAAGTAAAGCGCATCTCGTCGTAGGCTCCAGCCCACCCAAAAGCTTTTTACTAAGCAACAAGATCAGGAGCTGTGCTCAGTGCGCACAGCCTGAGGAGGAGAGAGGATGCTGAACAACGTGACAGACTGCGAGGAGGGAGAGGGGGGACCCAACAGCCAGGGTGAGTGACAAAACCTGCCACAGAATGATGAGCAGCGAGTGTGCGTGGCAGTGTGTGAACGGGGGTGCGTCCATTTGCGTGTGTGTGTGTCTGTGTATGTGTGTGTGTGTGTGTGTGTGTGTTGAATGTAAGAGCGCACATGTGTTGAGTAAGGGAAAGTTAAGGAAACAAGGTTATGTTACTTCGGGGATACAGAGATGAGTCCTTTCATCTGCCTTTTTGTGTGTGAAGAAGTAAGGCTGACAGAGATGGACAGAGGAAACAAACTCTTTTAGCTCTGGTTGCATGTCTGAGCGGTACTTAAAGGTTGACATTAAGGTTCCACATGTTGAAGGAATGGAAACAACAAGTAGATGTGCTCCAGCCAGCGGTCAGTCTGCTCCATAGCACCCTCACTTGGCTCTCACGCACTGCACCTTGTGGGGTTGCATATGTCAATCTTTATCTGCTCAAACAGTTGTGTTCCTCTTCTCTGCTGGTTCACTGCTGGTTTTTCAAAATGATCCACTTTTGATCAAGGGATGGATGAATTTGACGTTTTGGTGCAGCAGATATGTTTCAAATGTGGTCCGCCAGAGGTTCAACCTGTGCCTTGAGATTCATGCATTCATGGCAATCACTTTTAACCACTCAACAAAAAGGATTCCAGTGGAGCCCCTGCAGAGCCTTTCAATCTCAAAGTCACTCATGTCTCTCCCGCATAAAGAACCTCTTGCCAGGGGCAATATCTGCGCATGTGTGTGGCTCTGATTGCGTATATATTCAGTCTGAGTGTTCCTAAACATGGATGCAAATACGTTGTTTGATGGCACCTTTCCATGTCACGTCGATACACCATTGCAACGTCACAATTTGCCTCGCCAACGTGTTCTCATTATGCAGTCAAGTTAGTAAATATAAAAACAAAGTTTGGTAATTAACAATTCTCATAACAATTTATGCAACACATCCTCATACCTAAACGACAAAATTGTTTTGTCCCTAAAATTACATGCGTTGACAAGCCACATGACGTTTAACACGTGGTAAATGTTGTGAAACGGTTGTAGTTTGGTTAGTTTTAGGCAACAAAACTACTTGCTAAGGAAAATCATGGTTTGGGTTAAAATAAGCACATTATGTAAGTCACGTGACGTTATTGAACTTAAAATTCGAAATTTGAAACCGCTATTAGAGGTCTTGGCCAAAAAACGTAAATATGGGTTGTAATAAGCTGCTGCATAATTTACCTATATGGCTGTTTTCTGGTGAGAACGGACTGGATTTATGCCAAATGTTCACAACTTTTTGTCCTTTTCATTACCACAACCTGTTTCTGGCACTGTACAGCACATATAAGCCCTCCCTCTCTCTACTGTTTCCAAAATCAGCTTACCTTCAGTTTGCTTTCATAAGTTATTGCTGGAGATGTAACAATTATTTGATTAGTCAATCGGCAGAAAATGAATTGCCGGATCTTTTGCTAATGGTTTAAATTTTTTCAATTTGCTGTTTTTATATCTTCAGGTTTTGTGGGCAAAACAAGCAAATTGGAGACATTACCGTGGACTAAAAGAAAGTTCGAATGACATTATTTTCACAATTTTACAACATTTTATAGACTCAACGATGAATTGATTAATTGAGAGAAAATTATTGGCAGATGAATCAATAATGAAAATAACTAGTAACTAATTACAGCACTAGTTATTACAAATGTTTGTGTACACATAGAGCCTATATTCAGCGAGGGAAATTCAGAAAATTACATACAAAAACAAATTCATTTTTAAAACATGTGGGTTTTCCCACATACAGTGTGTTTTTTATAACTTTCCGATCTTAAGTTTCAAAGACTCAGTATCTGTGACTACAACATTCGCACTTCCCTTGTCACTGGCTGGCTAGTTTGCTGTAATGGACAACAGAAGAGGGGTGGGTTTAAATTTTAGTGATGAGTCTAGGGCATTAATCATATCAGTGGAGGAAAGGAAACCCCACTTGTTTGAAGTTTTCTTCCAAATTTCTGGCCCAGGATAAAGATTAGACCAGACATAGAACGTCGATCAAATTCAAAATTAATCGTTTTCGCCGTCGATATAAAGCTATTAATAGGTCTCCATGGCTATGGAAAAGCGTTATCACACAGTTTGAGTAGCCTTACAAACATAAGTATTTTGGTTTTCCAGCTATTTCCCATCTTCATTTTTATTGCCATACAGAACAACAGGTGTCTAATTATTCGGACCTATGTTAGTGTGTGTTGATGATTTCCTTACCTGTCACACACATACACACACAAACATATTGCTCTGATTGTCTAAGTTTCTGTATTTGTAATATGGTACCATTTCACAAGTTGTCTAAAAAACAAACTCATATAACATGCTCAAAAATATTGTGTAATACCTCTGACACCAGTAAAATTATACTGTAAATATAATATTATACACTTTAGTTTGCAGCAGCCATATGCCTGGACTACACAAGACTCTATTCATGACACTGTATGAAGTAGTGTGTGTGCGTGTGGGTATATACAGTCTCATGTATGTAGTGTAGGCATCTAGTGTGTTAGTAGACAAAAACACACACTTGTTGTGTTAGGCAACAAGGATAGTAGACAAATAAACCTATAATTTATTTGTGATTGCAAGGAGGAAATGTGTTTTTGAAGAAAGGACGATTATTAGAAATTATCAACAGAAGACAATGGGAGTACACCACCTGAAAAAATGTTAATGTCAGTCAGGCAGGTGAAGTTGAAGAACAAATCAATCAGTACAGCAAAGGATTTTTTCATAAATTACCATACTCTGACTCTGTATTGTGATTTGGAAAAGCAACTTGTTGATTATATTACTAGGTCAGCTGACATCTCTTTTGGCTTCATCTGTGTGGAGCCATTTTCAAACAGTATTCCAAAGGAGATGTGGTTTAAGTGTGTGAAATGCAACAAATGGGCCCACGATACTTGCTCTTCACCAAGCAATTTATGTGGGCCAGAACTGTGACTCTGAATACCCATCTGATTAGTCAGATACAGATGTCGTCATACAAAAATGCACATTAGTTGTGTTAGTGTGCTTAAATACCACATCTTTTTTGTTAAGAATTTATACATTTAAGCAAGTTATCTGCAGCATCTATTTGTACTCCAGAGGACGTTTGATTTTAAAGTTCAAAGAAAGAGGTTGTGCTATTTAATGTGTGCCCTGCCAGTATTTTTTGTTTTGAATGAAATTATTTATTTTTCAAATTCTCCAGGCTTGATTGTTTTTATTTTTTGTTCTGGTTTGAATTTGAAATTTAAATCAATATTCACAATTAAGTGCTCTAATTGTTTGATAATCCAGTGTGACAACTTAACTGCCGATCGGACAAATTGTCACAAGTGCACACTCTCTATTCAGCAGTCACAGCCCCATAATGAGATAAGATATGAAGATGTAATGAATACAAAATGTGTGCCCAAGACATCCTTCTTTCATTTGGTATGACATTTGTACTAGTGTGATGTACGGTGCCCAGTAAATATTAGACAGTGTGAAAAGTGTGACAACATAACCCTCTCTCTCCTACTTTTCCCAGTAACTAGTGGTGTAAGGGATTACTATTTCCAAAACAGTAATACTATTACAGTTACTAATCCAAGTAACGCTGCATTACTGCATTACCAGAACGCTACGTGTTTTGTTGTACGTGTTTGCGGGACTGCACGGCAAGTAAGGGCCAGTTCAAATCGAGTAGCCGGATGTTCAAGTCAGCTGTTATCCAAAAAGCTTAAGGAAGAATGGAGATCCAGGGGGATAGGCGTTCTTTCGACATCTGTAAGTATTACCATTACTGTGTGTTTCACAGAAAGATGCAAAGAATATCCGTTGTAGACTTTGTGAGACCAGCAAAAAGCTTTCAACCGCGAACAATTCTGCATTCAATTTATTGAAGCATCTGCTGAAGCAGCACAGCAGTGTGTCCCCCAAAGTAGTGAAAGTGATATAGTAACACAACTAGCTACTTTTAATACCCAGTTAGATCAATAAGTAAAGTAATATTATTACTTTTTTAAGGAGTAATAAGTAAAAAGTAACTATTACAATTTCTGAGTAACTTGTCATGACAATGTGACAGACCATGTATGTAGACAGCTATGCTGTGAGCTAAACACACTAATTTTTACTGGAAGAAATTGTGAAACTAAAAATGCATAAGAAAAATATGAGATATCATAAACATGAATTAGACCAGAAGTATATATATATAAAAAAAAGAATAAATTAATAAATAAATAAAATGAATTACAACAAGATTAATGTCAGACCATGTATGTTATGTATGAAGACAAATGACAATACTTGGATAAGGATTACTGATAACATGAAGCTAGTGTCAGTTATAAATAATACCTAGCTTAAGCATGGTAGCTTATGTTTGCTGATGTTACGTCATCCAGTTGCTTGTGTTAGCCAATGTTAGCTAGCTAATGTTAATATTCAGTCACTTGTGTTAGTTGTTAGGTAACATTAGGTGATGTTAGCAGAAACAAAAAATGAACAGAATGTCGTATTACACGTTACCCTCAGACAGATGATTTGGTTTGCTTGGTTAGCAGTGAGAAAAACAAACAACAGTCACAAATAAGCAAAAAGAAAATAAATTACACACAATGCTTCAGAAGTAACAATGTAATTTAAACTGCTGTGGATATGTGTACACTGCAGCAGTTGCTACTAATTCATTTAGCAGATATATTAATAATTTACTTAATTTATTGATGGCAATAGAGGAAACTCAGGGGTAAACCAAAGTCAGAAGGATTCATCTTCTGGAAACCATAAATGTCTGTTCAAAACTTCATGGCAATTCATTTAAAAGTGGTGGACTAACCAACCGACAGACATCGCCATACAAACCTAAAACTATGTTACAAATTTTGCTTTTCCACTTTTCACTACAAGCTAAGACATAAATGACATGTACCGTTGCATGACTATAGGATATAGCCTATGCCAGGAATTTCAACTCCTCATGCGTATTAGACTACACAACAGAGGGAAGATGGCCTTTTGCTTTTTAAAGGTCATGATCTGAGAGACATCGTTACACCACAGGGGTGAAAAATGAGGTGGCATTCATGGTACAAGTGAAGTGTAGTCACGATATGAATAGAGCACACAGAACAAGAATATACTAATGATCAAGCTGGGATCACACCTGGATAGAAATAACATCTCATTACACTCTGCCTATTTTAACAGAGGGGGCAAGATAACAGATTTATGAGATCCATTGAGGCTGTACGCTGTGAGCTCTAATCAATAAGCTCGTGATAAATAATACTTTCTAATTTTTTTTAAACATTAGGAATTCATTATCACAGCCTATGTTCAGGGGCTGCCTTGAGGTTGACCATAGAAATTTGAAAACTGACTTGGAAGAGTAAAAAGAAGTCATCCTTTGTAGTAAACGGTTTTTCATCTTTGCTGGGTCCTGTAAAGTAGGATATAGGATACTCAGAGTGTTGAATGTTCAGAATCTATAACAATGCAAATCAAAAAAGTAGTTGTGCAGTAACGCGTGTTACTGTAATATTATTACTTTTCCCAGCAAAGAGTAGTGTAAGAGATTACTTTTCTAAAACAGTAATATTATTACAGTTACTAATCCAAGTAACGCTGCGTTACTGCGTTACAAGAATGCACCATCCTTGGCGTGAATGCGGGACAGCCCGGCAGGTCAGCGGCACCAATCATACTTGTTCAAGTCAGTTGTTAGCCAAAAGGCTGAAGGAAGAATGGAGAAAGAGGGAGAGGGGCGTTCTTTCCACAGTTGTTAAGTACAGCTGCCATTATTGTGTCGCAGTCTAAGATGCAAAGAACATTGTCGTCCTTTGTAAACTCTGTGCAAAAAGCTTTCAACCGCAAACAATTCTACATTTAATTTATAGAAGCATCTGCTGAAGCAGCACAGCAATGTGAAAGTTAGGTCTATGGAAAGAAACTCCGGGAGCTACTGCCAGTGAAGCATGGACTCGTCGGGAAACAGTGGAGTTAAGCAACATAACGTTTTGTAAAAATATGAATAGCTCTTATACATGTGCTTGCTATAATTTTTATTTCAGCCGGTGGCTTTAAGAAACATTAGGCTTAGGCCTAAAAACACACTTTTTGCTGTTGTTATGAATATGATAGCCTATTAGTTAAAAAGTCAAGAGAGACTGCTTTGTTTGGGGGGCAGGGTGGTGGTGAAAGCAGTGTTTACCATTCATTGATTTATTTGTGGCGGCCTGCCACAATATCAAGGCTGAGGGCCACATATTGATTTTCTTTTTTTTTTTTACTAGGCATAGGCCTAGGCTATTTAAAATCATATTTAATAGCAGAGCTGCGCGCAGCGCATATAGGCCTATTCGTGCAGCACCTCCTCTCGCTCGCTCCCTCTCTCTCCCTCTCTCTCTCATGAACACCACTGCACAAACCTGTCCAAATGTCAGAGACCCACCTTAGGGAGTGCTCAATTAATGTTAACGAATATAGCTGGGTTGTCGATGATTGCAGGCTGTATATAGCCTAGCTGGTAGTCAGTATCGACTGTGCAAACCCCTGCCGCGCTACACACTCTTATTCTGTGGGAAACAATGGAAAGTAATATAGTAATGTAACGAGTAACGTAAATAGTTACTTAAGTAAAGTAATATTATTAGTTTTTGATTAGAAGGCTCTCCTATAAAAGTATGTTTTAAGAAGGGACTTTAAGAAGCTGACCTGATTTCCTCAGGCAGGCTGTTCCAGAGCCTCGGGGCCCTGACAGCAAACGCTCTGTCCCCTTTAGTTTTCAGTCGAGACTCTGGAACAGACAACAGACCTCTGCCCGAGGATCTCAAGGTACGTGCTGGTGTGTATGGGACTAAAAGGTCAGAAATATAACAAGGCGAGAGGCCATAAAGAGCTTTAAAAGTAATCAATAGAATTTTACAGTCAATTCTAAAAAATACTGGGAGCCAGTGTAATGAAGCTAAAATAGGAGTAATGTGGTCATATTTCTTTGTTCTGGTTAAAAGCCTGGCAGCTGAGTTCTGGACAGTCTGGAGTCAATCAATAGATTTTTGGGTTAAACAGGTGAAAAGGCTGTTGCAATAATCCAGGCGTGATGAGAT
>NC_060157.1:13461331-13468635 GCF_021292245.1 Micropterus dolomieu
TGATTTCCTCAGGCAGGCTGTTCCAGAGCCTCGGGGCCCTGACAGCAAACGCTCTGTCCCCTTTAGTTTTCAGTCGAGACTCTGGAACAGACAACAGACCTCTGCCCGAGGATCTCAAGGTACGTGCTGGTGTGTATGGGACTAAAAGGTCAGAAATATAACAAGGCGAGAGGCCATAAAGAGCTTTAAAAGTAATCAATAGAATTTTACAGTCAATTCTAAAAAATACTGGGAGCCAGTGTAATGAAGCTAAAATAGGAGTAATGTGGTCATATTTCTTTGTTCTGGTTAAAAGCCTGGCAGCTGAGTTCTGGACAGTCTGGAGTCAATCAATAGATTTTTGGGTTAAACAGGTGAAAAGGCTGTTGCAATAATCCAGGCGTGATGAGATGAAGGCGTGTAAAATGGTCTCGGTGTCCTTAAAAATTAACATAGATCGAATTTTTGCTATATTTCTAAGTTGATAAAAACATGATTGAACAAGCTTTGTGGTGTGCTGCTCGAAATTTAAATTACTATCAAACACCAAGGTTCCTTGCCACAGGCTTAATGTGATTTACTAGGGAACCAGGCAGTATTTGATTTGCCATCTGCTGGGACCCAATGACCAGGATTTTTGTCAGAGTTCAGCTGGAGGAAATTATTTGACATCCATTTTTTAACTTCACAAAGGCAGTTGTTAAGTGAACTCAGCATTCCAGGGTCTGTGGATCTGACGGGCAAGTATATTTGTGTGTCATCAGCATAAATATGAAAAGAAATGCCATGTTTATGGATAATATGTCCAAGGGGAAGCAGATACAAGGAAAACAAAATGGGTCCTAAGACCGACCCCTGAGGCACACCATATTTAACTGGACAGAATGAGGAGACATAGTTGTTTACAGACACACAAAACTTCCTATTTGACAAGTAGGATGAAAACCATTCTAGGGCAGTACCAGAGATCCCCACCCAGTGCCTCAGTCTGTCTAACATGATGTTGTGATCAATGGTGTCAAAAGCAGCGCTAAGGTCCAGTACAAGGACTGAGCACATACCTTCATCAGCAGACATTAAAAGGTCATTGGTGACTTTAAGCAGGGCAGTCTCAGTGCTGTGGTACTTCCTAAAACCAGACTGAAACTTTTCAAATAATTTGTTATTTTCGAGTACAGTGAGCAGCTGTTTGGACACAATTCTTTCTAGAATCTTTGCAATAAAAGGCAGTTTTCAAATTGGTCTAAAATTATGTGGGAGGGAGGGATCTAAACCAGGTTTCTTTAAAAGTGGGTTCACGCAAGCCGTTTTAAAATAATCAGGGACACAACCAGTAGTTAGGGAGCTGTTGAAAACAGAGATCAAATGGGGCCCAACAGAATCTATTACTTTCAGTAAAAAATTTGTAGGTATTACATCAAGTGGGCTGGAGGACACTCTCATTTGTGATACTGTTTTTAAAAGCTCAGACAAGTCGATGGGATAAAACTGGTTAAAACTCTCTTGTTGCTGGTGAGGAACCTCTGAGTAAGAGGCCGCGGGGGTAATAGAGGCTCTGATTGACACCACCTTATTGGTAAAATAAGATAAAAACAATTTGAATTCTGTTTACTGTTTCATGTGCTATGGTCATGGTCATATGACAGACAGATTAGTTAGTATTTTAACACATCCTTTATTTTTAATTGTCAATGTTTTACAGTGGTACAGAAGTTAGTGAACTTTAAAAGTCAAGAGACAGGTAGCCATTCTACCCTATTTAGATACTGCAGGAGGGGGCAGAGTCCACTTTTACAAGATGCCACATGCCACCTGTAACACACACGTGAGTTGTTGATCACAACAACAAATTATTTAGCCTATGTCTGTAATGTTATCTTTTAAAATCACGTAAATCTGAAAAGTGTATCAACCGTCATGTAGATATGCTTCTGAATGTAGTTTGTAGGCTACGTTTTTAGCTGCACGGTGATTCACAGGGTCCTCTCCCACCTGCGAAATAGTTAAAAGCGAGGACTTTGAGCGTGAACATGGAGGTGACTGTGTCGCTGTTCAAAACACTGCAAAACGTCCAAATCTTTATATTGTCCGTCTGATTTTTTGGTACGGTCGGTTAAAATGTGTTACTTACTTAAGGGAAACAGGCTGAGGTGTTTGACGCTTTGATTCACCGCAAAGTGGGGACCGCTGTTAGCTGTGGTAGAGCTCCCAGATAAACCTGTGATACAGCTTCGTATCACCCATCAGGGGCGTTCCTAGACTCTTGAAGATTTAGGGGGCTTAGCCCAGCTCAGAAATCTTTCATGTTTTCACCCACTCCCAGTAAATGACCTCTACTTGTATCGACCCACAAAAAAATAAATAAATAAATAAAAGATATGCACAGCTCTATCAACTGTGTCACTTTCTTTGGCTACCTTGTTATGCCATTTGGCAGACTGAACCTTATACCTATCTATAAATCATTGAGCTACATTTTAATTATTAAATATCATAGGCCATATAAATACTTTTAATGTGATTTTTATAATTACTATTGATAACTTAAAATATTATTTTGCACTAATTTATTGAGGAAATGTTTTTATTTAGGCTATAAGAAAGGAAACACAGAATCCAGGCAACAGGTAACAATTCAAAATATAAAAATATATCCGCGAGCGGCAATGATCGGGATCGAAGCAAGTCGCTAAAAATGCAACATTTGATATTTTCAGAGGAGAAGAACAGACGCAGACGACTTAAGAGATTAAGGTAATGACAGAATTTGGACTTTGAGATAACAGGGGAAACGCAAACTTGAATTTTACAGCATCATCTTGAGATCAGAGAGTGTCATTATATGTACCTGACTACTGGGTGAAATGTTCAACCCACCTGCAATATTTTGTGTTTCCAAGATTTAAAGTTTAAGCTGCATAAACTCTTAGCAGAGAAAAATATGTAGAAAGTGCTAGGGATCCAAATAAAATAAAGACCTTAGACTAACTATGATCTGAACATCCCAAATGTCAGCAGCTCTGACTGACCTGGGGATTTGAACCTGGTAGATATCCAGAGCAGGTGACTGAGCTGCTAATGAGAGGCTGTTTTCATACACCTCACAAATTGAGGTATGACGCTTACAACAGTCAAGATGCTGGTCAGAAAATTCTGAAATAAATTACACATCATTCAGTTGGTTTTGGGTGTGTTGTAAAGTTATCAGGTTCAACTGTGTGAAACACAGTAATCAGATTACTCTCTAGTCATTAGTTTACACTGTGTGAAACACCATAATCAGATTACTCTTTAGTTATCAGGTAACATTGTGTTAAACACAGTAATCAGATTACTCTTTAGTTATCAGGTAACATTGTGTTAAACACAGTAATCAGATTACTCTCTAGTTATTAGTTTACACTGTGTGAAAACTAATAACCAGATTACTCTTTAGTTATCAGTTTACACTGTGTTAAACGCAGTAATCAGATTACTCTTTAGTTATCAGTTTACACTGTGTTAAACGCAGTAATCAGATTACTCTTTAGTTATCAGTTTACACTGTGTTAAATGCAGTAATCAGATTACTCTTTAGTTATCAGTTTACACTGTGTTAAACACAGTAATCAGATTACTCTTTAGTTATCAGTTTACACTGTGTTAAATGCAGTAATCAGATTACTCTCTCTAAGTTAGCTTAGCACAAACACTGGCAATGGGGAAACATTCTTTCTAGTGGCAACAAAAGCACAAAAAACGACTTTTCAATTTAGATTCAGTTGGTGTACAGACAACAGATAAATACAGTATAACATGGTAATTAGTGAGCTGTAGAGGTGCTGGTAGGCGAATTTTGTTGGACCATGTTAGCTGCTTCTAGTCTTTGTATTAAGCTAACTGGCTGTAGCCAAAATTGACAGATACAAGAGTAGTATCGATCCTCTTATCTAACTTTCCATCACAAAGTGAATAAGCATGTTTCTGAAATTGTCAAACTTTAAGTTGTGAGAAGATATGTTTTTCTAATTTCTGCATTCTCTACACATACAGTCTGTTATTTTAGCAGAGATAATCTACCTTAGACATGTATAGTCACTTGATTTACTTTGCACTTCATTGCATGTACACCAGAAAATAGCAACAGGTTGGATACATACTCCACACCCTGGTTGTCACATCAGAGACAACAGTGACTTAAATTTTAAACAGATTTGCCACACAATCTAACCCATTAAATTATCTTCACATAGCCTACAATTAGGTCCCGTACAAATTGCAGTGTGGAAGATAAGTGTGGGCTCAAACGTTACGTTCATTGTTTTACCGTTGGTGTGAGAGACCCAGTTTCAATTCCCACTGTGACATGTCCACCAATGTGTACCTGAGCAAGACACTCAACCTCTGACATATATAGCAATTGTAAGTACTGAACCCCACTGTGCATAATTTGAAAAAAATCTGAGAACATACACTACCTTGTCCATATTACTGATAGTCCTCTGACTGCTGTTTCCTGGTTGTATTTTTCTCTTATACCAGTGTGTTTGTTGTGTTAATAGTAAATCTTTACCCTTCCTCCCCTCTCATTGCAAACCGACCTCTGTCTCTACTGTGATCACACAGTAGAGACAGAGATTATTGACAGAGATAATTTGCAGATATGATTTGACCGTCCAGCCCCTCACTGTCCTTTTGGGTTTCATTGGTCATTTGCCACTGTTCTCCTGTTCTTTATAGGCATAAAATATGCTCTGTGTTACCTTGCCTTTGTGACTGGCAGATTAAATATACACACCCACTTTACCAGCAATTCAATTAATATACCCCTTTTCACCACAATGTGACCAGTCAAAGCACGAGAAGCACAAGTTGATTTTATAACATCGTGATGGCTGCATTCGGTTTAGGGGAGCCAGTCTCAGAACTCTGGTTTTCTGGTACCCACTGACACAGCTCACTAGGACATGCAATGGTGCCATTGTTAATGTTATAATTTACACCTGTGCTTTTCCTGCTTTGACAAGTCGAAATGTCTGTTGTGAAAAGGGTTTAGATGTATTATAGGAACCGAACACCAGACTCAAAGATGGTGCCTAGTCACTTCAATGAAGATTTCCAAGAGTGCAATTTTAGCTTCTCCAACAGGCTAACATCACATGTAACAACCACCTTGTATGTTTTAGGTAATTTATCATAATATTTCTTTTAAGACTCACAAAGAAGGAATATTAGCAATTTTTTGCCTCACAAAAATCATCACCTTAATACTGTTTAAAGTCTTGAGCAGAGAAATGTGACCGTTTTTTAAACCTGGTAAAAATTAAACAACATTTTAAAAATGGCCATTAATGGAAGTTTGAAAATGTTGACGTAACATTGTTACCAGAAACACCGTGAGAACCAGGCCAGAGACCAAATGGATTTTTCAGTTGGTCTAGTAGGCCTAAAGCCACAATCCATAGAAGGCAAGGCAAGTTTATTTGTACAGCACATTTCAACAACAAGGTAATTCAGAGTGCTTTACATAAAACATAGAAGCAACAGGGAAATATAAAAAAAGTTGAAAAAGATTTAAATAGAAAATAAAAACAGGCGGGTCTCTCACCATTGCTTATTTTACTACTTCGATTCCCCATCTCTCACTCTATCCTTTTTTTTAACACTTTTTTTTTCTCTAACCCATATTCCTTACATACAGTCTCATAGAAGCACTGGGGTGGAATCCCAATCCATGGAACATTCACCAATTTCATGCAGTTTCAGTGGAGTGAAAAGAAAAGAAAAGAAAGAAGTTTTAAAATGTTCAAAAAGATTAGTGTAAAATATGTGTACTAGAAGTCGTAGTACTTTGTAGCACTTTTTAAAAGGTTAGAGAGGATAATTATTAATAGACCAAGGATCAAAGTGCTGTTTCTTTAGTAACTATAATCACAGCAGTCTTAAAGGTGGTGCAGAAATCTAGGATTGTGTATCAAAGTTCCTATTGTTTCTGATTAAGTGAGCGAAATCTCTACTTTAGCAGTGAGCAGAGCAGCAGGCCCGGCTCCAGGATGAAGCGACTGAGGGGGCAGTTAAAAGTGACGTAATTTTAACGGCGTTAATGCATAAATGCAGTTTTCAGTCTTTATCTTGTGTGACAGTGACACCTCTTAACAAAAGTGGGTGGTAGCCTATATAGCCTAGGCTACGTTGGTGGTTATAGACTGGGAGGGCAGCAGGGTGCGAACTACGGGGGAGCTTAGCATGATTTGTGATATTTCAAGGTGTCAGCATGCAGCATTATTGACATTAATCTCTATATTTTTCTATCATCATGGATCATGTGGAGCGACAGACCAGTTGCTCTGCGATCCGGTCGGCCCCACTCACTCTCTGGTACGGGTTGTGTCGCTAGTATAAATGACACGCTGTGAACGGTTGTAGCAAAATGGCTACATATGATAATAACATTTATTATTATTATTATTATTATTATTATTATTATTTTAAGACAAACAAGCCTGATACTTGTTAGCAGCTATTAATTATTTATTTCCAAGAGACTGATTACAGCTGTTATTTACAAGTTTCAACAAGGGATCAACATATGAAAGTGTTATGAAAGTCAACATCAGTGTTCAGTCAACAATGAGAATTTCTTTTTACTTCACTGCATTTATTTGATAGCTTCAGTTAGTTACTTTACAAAGAAAGATTTTTACACGCAAAACATATAAAGAGTTAAAAAAAATATAACGTTTTTTTAATAAATTAAAGACCTAACAGTTTATACAAGGACAGGTAGTTCATTGATTGACAGACATATAGCCACGTTTATGTAATTTTTCCTGTATAATCAGATAAAAATATTTGCTTTTCTTTTAGATTATTTTAATGTATTTTTAATCTTTGAAGGTTTGAACTGACAAAACAAGCATTGTGAAGGTGTCACTTTGGGCTCTGTTGTGACAACATTTCTCACTATTTCCAAAAAGTTTATAATCGATTAATGGAGAAAATTATCAGCAGATTTTTTTTTTGCATCACACTGGAATTAATTACTTTTTTCAATGAAAAAGGTCAATAATTGCTTTTACATTAATGCATGAATAATAATAATCTAATGATTTATAATAGTGTCAGTCCTGGGGGCATTTTGCTTTTAATACTTTAAGTACATTTTCCTGATTATACTTACATACTTTTATAATGTAACATTTTCAGTACTTTTACTTGTAACTGAGTATTTTTACAGTGAGGTATAACTACTTTTACTTAAGTAAAGGATCTGAACACTTAAACTTCAGTACGAAACTTCAGTGTAGGATTCTTCATTTTCTGCTTGTAGTCCTCCTCAAACTGTT
>NC_060157.1:13468655-13548464 GCF_021292245.1 Micropterus dolomieu
TGGTCTAAAATTATGTGGGAGGGAGGGATCTAAACCAGGTTTCTTTAAAAGTGGGTTCACGCAAGCCGTTTTAAAATAATCAGGGACACAACCAGTAGATAGGGAGCTGTTGAAAACAGAGATCAAATGGAGCCCAACAGAATCTATTACTTTCAGTAAAAACTTTGTAGGTATTACATCAAGTGGGCTGGAGGACACTCTCATTTGCGATACTGTTTTTAAAAGCTCAGACAAGTCGATGGGATAAAACTGGTTAAAACTCTCTTGTTGCTGGTGAGGAACCTCTGAGTAAGAGGCCGCGGGGGTAATAGAGGCTCTGATTGACACACCTTATTGGTAAAATAAGATAAAAACAATTCACAATCATCATTACTTCCAGCTGAGGCACAAGGAGGGGTTGGGTTTACCAGCTAATCCACAGTCTTAAACAGAAACCTGGGATTGTGTTTATGTGTAGTAATGAGTTCAGAAAAATAGTGTGTTCTCGCATCCTTAACCATGTTATTGTAGTTAATTAATAAATCCTTCAGACTGAGGTAATGGATGCAGGCAAAAAATAAGAAACCACACCACACAACCACAAACTACAGTGCAATCTCAAAAATGACTACGTTGAAACACTCCTCTGACACCTGTGTCCTTGAGCAAGGCATCCGATCTTCAAATATCCAAATCTTGAGTTCATTGTCAAACTTACAGTAAAATCTTGGAAATGGGTGAAACAGTAGCCATTCACTTCATGTTCACATTACTGTAGTGTTGTAAACACAGGGTTTACAATGGAGCTGCGGCCACCAAAATACGAGTTGAATCCTCTGGAGCAGCTGGTGCAGGAGATAAACAAAGGTCATGTCAATGCCAGATTTTTGGTGGCGTTTATATAAAAGCATGTAATGACACCATGTGTGAGTAATACAGGGTCAGATGAGGATTTCATTATAATACTGCAGCTGATAGATGAAAGCAAATATAAATGCAGAAAACAGATGCTATACAGTATTAAAAGTGTTTTTTTATATAAGTTTAAGCAGATAAACCCACTTTTTTGTGTCTTTGGACATGCTAACTGAAGTATTAGATGTCTGGCCGTAGACAAAATTAGACGCTTTTGAAAGCATTAAGACAAACAGCCCCAGTACAAAGCTGCAGAATTCTCTTCAGTGTTACAGTTGTTTTCAGACAAACTGGACAAATCTTTCATTAAAACAGTAAGTAAAGTGATTTGAGAGGTGAGGTTCAAACATTTGAATGTTCTTGTGAATTCTTACACTAGTAATGTAATGTCTATTTATAAATGATCTACCATGATGTTTTGTTTTACATGTTATTATACTTTTAATGGTTTGCTCATTAATTTATGACCAATGATAGCAGGCTTACAGATGCTGTTTTAGTGTCCTTGTCAATTTGGTCGGTCAGTATGAGCTCTGGGGGCAGATGGTCTGGAATTGCCCTCTTAGGGCTGTTTAGATTGGGAGTGATTAATCCTTGGGTGGAGGTGCATGCACACACACATTCAGTATACAGTATAAACACACTTACACAGCATTCTACATGAAGCGAGAATGCAAACGTCCAGGAGCTAGAGAAATGTGTCAGTTATTTATTCATTGTTAGGCAGGGTAGTTAATTAATTTTAGCAGAGCAACTGAACAAAAGGACTTTAAAATTTGATGGCAATCCATCCAGTCTTGGACCAAAGTGGTGGACTGACTGACTTTGCTTTATTTGAATATTTGAAAAGGCCTGAAGATGTAAAATTGTCGGTAATTCCGATGAATAAAATTAAAGATTATATAAAAGTCTAAAAATGTTTACATAATTTTGTGTAGCAGAAATAATTTTTTTCATTCTGCTCTCCTATCCCATTAGTGATCCCGTAACACCTCATATTTATCATGTGACCTTTAGTGACAATCAATTCAATCAATTGAATCTAGCAACCTGAATT
This sequence comes from Micropterus dolomieu, assembly GCF_021292245.1. Classification (NCBI taxonomy): domain Eukaryota; kingdom Metazoa; phylum Chordata; class Actinopteri; order Centrarchiformes; family Centrarchidae; genus Micropterus; species Micropterus dolomieu. The sequence continues at coordinate 13,470,607 of NC_060157.1, forward strand.
TTTTTATTGAAATTCTGAAAAATTTGTGAACATTGATGAAATAGATTGAAATTTAGCTTTTGAAATTAGAAATCGAGAAATTTCATATCATTTTGAAGCCATGCGGATGTAACTTAAACCTACATTCTATCTAACGGCCAGCAGGGGGCGAGTCCGTTGTTTGCAAAAAGAAGTCTTGTTCCAATAGAAATAATGGTAAGATGACCCTATTTCTCACCTGATTTCTTCCCTTAATAAACACTTTCCTAATGTGTTTGTGGTCTCATGAGATAGTTTAAAGTCTTCTTCAATACAACACAATGTTCATTTAGTAAATTATGGTCCTATTTAAAGGAAAATAGACGATGAAGCAGCGCATGCCCTAGGGCGTGACTACCCTGTGATTGGCAAACAGCAATCCACAAACCAATGGGTGATGTCATGGTGACTACGTCCACTTCTTTTATACAGTCTATGGTCTAGCATGGCTCCAGCAAACTGGTGTGTCCAAATATTATTGCATCAATGATGCATTATTGTTGAACATTTAAATCACAAGATGCCACTAGGCTTGAATTTACACTATATTTATTGTACTGTGATTACCATCTTTGAGGAGAGCTAGAAAGGTGTTTCTCTTTTTAAAAATGCATTTTAATGCCTCATTTCGTGATGTACTGCACGTGTATAAAATCCTTAAGAATGCAGGAAAAAAGGTCTCTAAAGACCCAGAGGTCCTGACAAATGCTTTGTCCGGAGAGTGGGCTGACCCTGTCCACCACTGTTTACAGGAGTTGCAGTAAGTAAGCGCACATTATTGAAAATAATTATTTCCAACAGGATTGTTTTAACTAAATTGCTTCTAAGAGTCACTCCTGATCTCCCTCTCTCAGGTGAATGATTAATGGCTGACAGAGCAAAGCAGGCTGGAAACAAATCAGTTAATTCTACTTAAAGGAAAACATTTTGCAGGAACTTGCTGATTTGCTGTTGGAAACAGAGCTAGATGAGAAGCATAATTATAGTTTTTCATATTTGTTTTAAAATTTTTGATACAGGTTAATTTCTTCCAGTCCAGCAACAGTAGGCTAAACACGTGCAGGACGTGTTGGTAAGAAGGCAAACAAGCAGATTTAAACGAAATAGTTTAACAGTTTGGGAAATACACTTTCTTGCCGAGATAATCGATACAAAGGTCATGTCTGTATAGTAAATACAAGGCTAGAGCCAGCAGCTGGTTAGCTTAGCTTATCACAAAGAAGTTAAATGGGGAACAGCTAGCCTGGCTCTGTCAAAAGGCAAAAAATATGACTACCAGCACCTATTAAGTAAGTAATAATTAATATCTCATAAGAGTTGTAAAAACATCAAGTTGTGTTTTTTTTTATGGTGAGCTGGGGTTTTTGTACATTAAGCAAACAAGATATAACTTGTTAATTAGTGAGCTTTAGAGGTGCTGGTAGGCAGATTTGGTTACCTTTGTACAGAGTCAGGCTAGCAGTTTCCAGTCTTTACTACATTTACATTTATTCATTTAGCGACTTACAATTGCTATACATGTCAGAGGTTGCACACCTCTGGAGCAACTAGGGGTTAAGTGTCTTGCTCAGGGACACAATGGTGGATGGGTCATAGTGGGGAATTGGACCTGGGTCTCTCACACCAAGGCATGTGTCTTGTCTATTGCGCCATCACCACTTTCTAACTTTCTACAGACCGTTTCATATTTAGCGTGAGAGTTGTATACATTTTCTCATTCAAGCAAGATTAAGTTGATAATGCATATTTCATAAAATGTCAAACTACTGCTTCGTTAGTCTGATATGTGTGCACCTCCTGCCCTCCATAACAGAACCACAGCCCACTGAGATGGATTTAATCTGCTTGCCAGATGTCGTTAATTCATCCACTGGTGTTTGAATTTGAATCAATTTGTCTGATTGCCCATACGTTAATGCAGAGTGTCCACCAGTGTAATTTCACTGAGAGAGACAAAAGGGTCACCTGATACATTAGCATAGATGGATGAATAATACACAAACCTCCTTCTCCTTCTAATGCAGATGATAATTCATTGTCTTTGCCTGCGTCATAGCTGTAGGCTAAAGGACATAAAATTCACCCATTATTATATTATCACATTATAAGTATTACCCATTGTAACAGAAGCAGTAGCATTATTATTATGATTGTATGGTAATAAACAGGTAAGTAATAAGGGAACAGCGGTTATTAAAAGCTTAGACAATATATTTAAACATCAGACATTTTGTTTTGTTTACTTGTGTGTATGTTGTGTTTCATTGATCTTTTGTGTCTATATGGCTGAGTTGCAGTGGACATGAGCTGGTAAATGTGCATCAGGTATGATCTCATCGCAGAGCAGTGCTGCATTATGTAAATATGCTCTCATAATGCCACATGAAGGGTTTCAATATTTTGTCTTCCTTTTAATTCTACTGATGTATCCTCGGCTGATTTACAGCTTTAATAAGAACAGAAAACTCATGGACCGTTTGTCTGCACTGTCCAACAATACTGATATAGTTTTGCAAATCAGACGTACATTTTATCTCCAGCACATGACGGACGTGTATTACAGAGGAGGGGATTTGTACAGTTCAGGAAGATAACTCATGTGCTTGTCTGTAATCCTTTGACTTGTCCAGCTCTTCAATTACTGATCACTGAATGAAGAGAGTGTCAGATACCAACTTTAAGCCGTATAGAGTGAGAATGTCAGAATGTTGAAGTTGGATTAAGAGGGTTTTGCCAGCTTAATATATGTATGTGGTTAATTTTTATTACAAAATAAACCCACTGTGATGTAAGTGGGTTTATTTTGTCATATCTTCATATTGGACGAGTATTGTTACGTCAGATAACCATACCGTAGATGATCACAACATCACTGCACTGTAACAATGATATAATACTGATTTTAAGTGTAAACCACTGGAAAGGAAAAAGAAGCTTGAAAAGGCAGGATTTTATGGCATTGATGTCACCACTGAAGATACAGCATTCATTTGGAGTCATGTTTCTGTCCACCTGATTAGTGTTAGTCCAATAGTCACTCTCTTCTAGCTCTGTTAAAACCAAAAAGAAGCTATAAAGCTCTGTAGAGCTGATGATTATATGATTAGAGGTGATAACTATCTGTGGTTTTTCACTACAAGCAACACTTTCATAATAATGCATTTTCATAAAAATGCCATTTTATGTATTTGGACAAACAACCGATGGTCTAATTTTTCCAATAAGAACAGTCACAGATGAAACTATGAAACTATCATATCTTTCTTGTGCTCCCCTCTGACACCTTCTTTCTGAGGCACTTCACAGTGATATGACTAACTGGGGCTTTAATGGCTTTACTAAGGCCATGATCACAACACACTATAGATGCGGACACTTTGAGATTCAGAAGCACAGCGATAGATAAGACATGTGGGAATAGTGATAGAGCTTTCCTCTAATCTTCCCACGGATCTACAACATCTTTCCCACCCGGTTGTTTCAGACTGGAGATTATTAAATATAGTGTGGTCTAATCCTTTCTTGCGCATCGCTTTCCCTCCCACGGCTTGCTTTGCTCTCAGCGGTCCAGCCACATCACCAGGTCTGTGGAGGAAACAGAGAGCACCACTGTTCACTCTCACACAGGGGGTCCGTCATCAGTGTTCAAATATACAAGTTAGTTTCACTTTATTTACATTGTTAATGTTGTTAAAGTTATTGCTGAAACTTTGAACAACTTTCATTGTCAAATGAGTTGTTTTTTTTTATTCAGGATTTTTAGATGAAGTCTGGTGATATTCTCTATTTTCCTTTTTGTCAATAAATCCCTTGAAATTTGGGAATTGTTGGTTCTCTGTTAATAAATAATATTGTAAAAAGTATGGTCTAGCCCTACTCTATGTGAAAAGTGCAATGAGATAACATTTGTAACAATTGCACTTTATAAATAAAACTGAACTGAATTGAACTGAAAAGACAATTAATTTATCCATCTCTAGCAAAAATCTCAAACATCCTCTGTGCCACAGAGCTCCATTGTTGTTCAAAAACTGGTTAAAAAAAAAAATCAAATAAAACAAAAATCAGTGAGTCACACTGTTGGACTGGCTGACATGTTCCTTTCTTATGATGAACATAGCCACAGTAGTTTCTACAATCCCACACATACCGGTCAACTGCCAGACTCCTACTACTACCGTGCCAAATCTGCAAATGAGAATAGTCCCCAAGAAATACTACTCCTGTCTGAGTAACTTGCTAAAAACTAATTTTCTAGCCTTTTATAGTAGAAAGTATATATTTTTAACACACTTTTAAAGATTTCCCTCAGTAGGAACCAGTGTGCTTGAGGCCAAGATCACCAGACAGGGTGGGGAAGTCGGTCACGAATTGTTGAATTTGGCCTTTTCATGGGATTTATTGACAATAATACACAAAAACAAAGAATATTGCGAGCCTTATCCTTTAGTAGCAGCTTGTCCAATGTTGTCTAATGCTGAGGATCCCTTTCCTATGTCACATGGTGAAATTATCCCTCCATACACCCTTGAGGGAATCTAGCTGAGGATGAATTATTTGATGTTGTCTTGTTGGGGAAAATGTGGAGAATACACAGTAGCTGCCTGGCCTGGGGTCAGGATTTGTGTTCATCCCAAAAGTACAGATGAGTCCGTCATTACAAAGATGATGCCGGTTCTGAAAAAAAAAAAAGCTTAGGGGACATGTATTATAGGAACAATGTTTAGAGCTTGCTCCATTGATGGCCTTCTAAAGTACTTATAAGTCTGCTCCCCACATGTGTTTTTGGCTTATGGTTTCTCTAAATCAAATGCACACTTGTGTGTCCTATACTAGAATAAACATGAATTTCTATAAGTGTGTGCATTTCTAATGATTGTAGGCATCAAATGTCAATCTTAGAACTGACACTTTCAAAAACAATCTAATGTTTGTGGGAATATTTTAGTGTTGCACATAATTGGTATGTAAAGTGCAGTTCAGTAGAATCAGTACAATTACTTCCTGCCCTGAATGTGCAAACAACAGCAAAACAAAAACCACTCTCTGCCTTCACTGCTGACAGAACAGAAAATCAACACCATTGTTTGTTCAAATGGCTTAAAACCAGCTATGTTTTTATTCAGGAACCACTGCACGACATTCTTATATCACTGCAAAAAGTTGATGATTAAGACGGTCATGGGATGGTCATGGTGGTGGATGAGTGTACAAACCTTCAACTTCAACACCAAAGACTTGGGTCATGTACTGTACTGAACTTGTCTTTTAAAGGAAAAGTGGACATATTGAGACATACATTTGTTCGCTTTCTTGCAGAGTTAGACAAGAAGATCAATACCACTCCCATATATGTGCAATAAATATGAAGCTACCACCAGCAGCTGGCTAACGTCATCTGTGTCTTTCGTGCCTTGTGGCACATACGGCCTCCACAGATTCGCGCCATCTCTTCTTGCCTGCTGCAATCACTCGTGCTTTGTCCCACTAATTTCAACCCACCTCATCCTCCACTGTACGTTTCCACGTGTTTTTTGGTCTTCCTCTATTGCCGTGTTGTTATGGTTGTCTCAATCCTGTGGAAGTATGCGCCCAATCATCTTCCAATTCCACCTTCTCACTTCTGCGCTCAGGGGTTTCATGCTCGCATTCTTAATCAATTCTTCTGTACCCACATGAACTTCCCAGTGGCTAATGTAGCTTAGAATATGTTTTATCTCTTTTATTAGTTTTTTACAAAACTATTCCCAGCAACCAGCTAAGACTCCACATAAAACAACCATTTATCACTTTTACACTTCGGTTACCTTTGGACAGGGCAAACGAAGTAAGCCGACTGCTGGCAGCCTCATATTGGGTATACAAATATTAGAGGGGTATCAATCTCTAACTCTAAGCGTATTTCCTCAAATCAGTAATCAGATTAGTCAAATGCAAAAGCTAGGCTGTGTATAAACTATACCTCCTGTCTATACACTATCAGTAAACAGTACACAGAATATGTGGGTGTTGTGATAGTTGCTTATCACATTGCATCTCTCCTAGCTTAGAAACGTGTGTGCATGTCTGACAGGAACAGGGTGGTCTCATTAGCTGCAGGGAATGCCGATTTTCCCTAGAGTGCCGTTCTCTTTGGCGATCATGTTCATATGTGTTGGAGAGGCAGAAGTGTAAACTGATTTCAGAGGCCACAACATTGTTTTGTTTTACACACAAAAAAATCTTCACATCTGGAAATGTTGAGGCTGGTTTGAATTTTCAGCAGTTTTGGCCTCTTTTTTTTTGTTGCACCATGACGAGCTCTGTTGACAAGCTGATGCCACAAATCACTTATTTGCATAAAGTGCAGCTAAATAAGATTTGATGCTGGGCTGTTTTGACATGTGTTTGCATGTCTGGAAAACAATGGAGCACAAAAGAAAGCTTTTTGTTTTCTGCTGCTCAATATTAAATGGTGGTTGAAGAGGATAAACGTTTGGTACTGCAAGCTTGCATTCGTCCCTTAGGAAGAAGGCTGAGGATCTATTGGAGGATCTGATTATATATTGGTAAAATTGCTGATGTTGTCTGCTTAACAAAAAGACCAGTGATTGAATGAGTCATAAAAATCAGTGTTGTTATTTTTGGTAAAACTTAATATTTGACTAGGTTCTACTGTTATTACAACTACTTAATGTTGGCAGCTTCATTCATATCCCACTGAACTGGACCTGCAATATTAAAAAGTCAGGATGTACATAGGCACGCTACTGCTTTGATCTAAATGCTAACATCTGCACGTTAAAATGCTGACAACAATGGCAATATGCTGATGCTAAACAGGTGTAGTGTTAACCATGTTCACCATCTTAGCATGTTAGCATGCCAACATTTGTAAATTAGCACAAAGTACAGGTACTGCTTGCTGCCATTAGTTTTGAATGCATTTGGTTATAAAGTAAATAAAGTATAGGATAAAGGGAACTTTTAACCTGATCATAGTGCTAGATGGGACCAAAGTGATTAAAATTCATCCTGAGAGAAACATGTATGAACTAAATTCCATAGCAATCCATTCAACAGTTGTAGACATATTTCAGTCTGGGTGAAAGTGGTGTACCAACCAACAGACCAACGTTGCCATTCATGCAGCCTTGGCAGTAGAGTGGCTAAAAACCAATACAAGGAAATTAACCAGCTACTTCAAGATCTAGCTGCTTTTGAGAAGCCTACTTCATGTGTCTTCATGGTAAGATCACCAACTGAAGAATCTCCAGATTTAATGACTTTAAGAGGATATTGGAGTGAGCTGAGAGTGAGCTGTTCAATAATATTGTGCTTACACAAGGAGACAGGCAAATAAGTGAAGAAAGTTACGATGTACACCTTTGTGCCAGGCAGAGCATTACTCTAAATTTAAAACAGTGAGTTGGGACTATGCACACATTTTAGACGAGTACGTGTCAACTGGCATATCAGCAGCATTAATCCCTGTAAGTCTGTCAGCAGCTGTAATCAATCTGTCAGTAATACATTGTCAGATGAAAGAGGCAATAATTTCATTTAGGACAGTTAAAGTTTTCCTGCTGCCCTGCTGCCTAAACCACCGCGTTATCTTATCATTGACACCCTGACCGAACAGTTCCCCTGATGTCTCTGCAGGCAGCATCAGAGTTGTCTCACTTTAGTGAAAGTTTAACCCACTGTAACTTCCCGAGTTATCTCACAAGAAAGGTGATTTCAACACACAGTTAAGGTTTATGAGCAGGGCTGTATGTACAATTGTGGACCAAGGTCAAGTACCTTTGTTCAGAGAATTGGAATATTTTTACAGCAAACTCTGAGGAGCTATAACTATAGAACAACTAGGCAGATTACACTATTTTTATCAATGGTAGCAGCATCAAATTTAGATCAGACTCAATTGTACTTTGCATTTAGTGGTATTTAGCAAATATTAGCATGCTAACAGGCTAAACAAAGATGGTTACCATTGTAAACACAAAGGTTAAACATTAGGCTACACCTGCCAAACAGCAACACGGTAGCATTGTCATTGTTAACATTTTATCATGCTGATGTTAGCATTTAGTTTAAAGCACCATGGTATTGCCCACCTGAAGTTTCTTCCTGGCTGTGTGAAGACTTTGAAACAGCATTTAGACCTTAATTTGGGGAAATAAAACCTACAAAAACAAGAAACAGCCCAGATAGCAAAATTGCTGTGGCCCGGATCTGGCCCACACCTGACACTTTTACCCGGACCACATACCGCATGGAATGATGGCAATTGGGCGGTCCACTCCTGTTTGCCAGATCTGGGCCACAAGCGAGTCGTTACCATGCTGTATTTCAACAAAGATCAAATCAAATAAACCAGAACTGGCAGACCTTTACCTAAAGTGGTCCACGTCTGTTTTATCATATTAGGGCCACACATGCAATGTCAAATGTGGGCCACTTTTTCAGATGCACCAGTGCATCCTTTGCAGAAGTCTTTTCGGCACCCATGACATTTAAAAGAGGCGTGACACACAGCTGGAATAAACCATAATGGGAGCAGGACTCCTTTTTCTTTTGTATTCTAAAGCTGTATTAGTTTTTTAAGATGATCAAATGCACGATCAAACTTTATGCCCTTCACCATTTGTGTAGTATGGCGCTGTTCTAACCGCATTCCTTTATGACAAGTTACCTTGATAGTACTTAATACTAATAGTAGTCAAATTGCCCATAATGTCCTATACAACAGGGGTGTGTGTGTGTGTGTGTGTGTGTGTGTGTGTGTGTGTGTGTGTGTGTGTGTGTGTGTGTGTGTGTGTATAAACAGTGGATATACAGTATCTGGCTATACAGACATCCAAGCCACAACATAATTCACCATGTAATGCTCTCCTGCTGCAGAAAACACAATTGCTTAACTCAATATACTGCTTGAGTTACTGCTCGGTTTTTCCGCTGTTAGCAGAAAGCATCACACAGTGTCACCTCTGCTGACTAAAATCTGACAGACAGCCAGAAACACAGCCAGGTAACTGGCACAGTGAAAGAGAATGTCAGTGACGGGATGGATTTAAATTAAACAAATTACTTTATGGAATTAGCTTTAATTTCGCAGTTACAGCAGGGGAGGTGAAAATGAATGAGGTATGTGTGTGGTTGATGTAACTGTGAGGTTGCTATGCAGCTGATTGGTGCAGTTCGCTCACGTGCTAAAGTTAATTTCTGTCTTACTCTGTGGCCTACAGCAGCTGCTGCATAATCCCCTTGAGCCTACGTCCTATTAAGCTTTTAAAAGCTGGTATAAACTGTCCATTTTGTAATAGCCATGTCACATCAAGGGTACAAATCTACACCGCCCACTGCCTTTCATCTGCATGCTGCTGTCAAGTAGCAGTCACAGCTCTGCCTCCTGCAGCAGCATCATTATAAACAGCTTTCTGAGCTGATCACTTATTATCAATAAATCTTGGCTGTCTGTCCCAAGGCTAAAGCAATAATGTAGTTAGACGGATTATCCACTAGTGGCAAACAAATCATTTAAAGCCACTGAACATTTGTTTGTCACAAACTGATCTGTACATTTAGGAACAAATTATTTATTCTGTAATATCTGTAATATAGCTGTTTTGCTTGTATGTGTGGGTTTCAGACAGATTACTAACTCGTCACACAGATTCATTTTCCACACCAAAATCTGTAACCGTAACCTCCCACTCCAGAAATGTCGTAAATTAATATAGAAGCAGAGCCGAGTCTGTTAGTGACCTCTGTAAGCCGCATTCACACGAAGCGTTAACAGTTTGCAATGACAGATCATTTATCATTCGAAATCCATAGTTTAATAACTTTTGTGCTGCATCCCCTCAAGTAATGAATGTGCTACATGAGCACCATGAGCATGACACCTCTGAGGAGGAGGCTTATTTCTTCTTGCTAATTTTCCTCAGTTTGACATCTTAGAGCAGTAAACATCTGTGACTCCACGGTGCATGATGCTGAATGTTTAGTATACAGTGACAACCCGCTTTGTCTGGGATTGTCCGGGAAAACACAAAAATCCTGGTTTTCAACAATCACCGCCAAATTGTTGTTTTCACCACAACAAAAATAAATTATAATCTTATACGTTTTCAGTGCTTACATTGACGTTCATGTTCTGTTTCTCGTAAAATGCATGAATGTGGGGTACATTTAAGGATCCCGGCTTATGGCTTTGAAACTATGGTCAATGTCATTTAGTTTAACATCATGGAAAAAGTTCTCAGACTCCTCAACTGTCTTTGACCAACATGTTCTCCACAAAACCAGGTCTGCATAAAATAGCATAGACAACCTCGGAGGTCCTGTCGTCTAGCTGTACATTTATGGTACTGTGCTACTTTGAGAGAACATTTAACATTAAACTCCTATATCAAGATGGACAGTTTAAAAAGGAGAACCAGAGATATCATCTTTCCACACATTCTTCTTCTTTGTCAGCGACTATGCAACACGAAAACTTACGTTGATGTGTAAAATTGGTTCCCCTTAAAAAAAACAATCGAATAAAAGCCCTGTCACATTAGCATGTGTAATTTTGCATTTTAGAGAACATTTTGTTTTAAGTCTTTGTTTTACTAGTACCCATCATCTTTATGTAAAAAACAGACTGAAGATTGAAGCCTGCTTTTACTCTCAAATTTATAAGCTTGTAAAATGCTTGTTCGCATCAGACATCTTTGTAAACACTAGTGTAACACAGGCTTGACACAAGATACCGATTTTTAATCTATAAGTCAAATTCATATATATAACATATTTACTTAGTCTAAACTGTGTCATTTCATTAAGACTTAATTTAATATTAATATATAGAGAGGTCAATAAACCCAGTGATCACGGTTTACTCTGAGATAAGGGCTGAAAAACATTTACATTTTGTTCTTTAGAAAAAGGGGAAAAAAGAGCTCTTTCTGGGGCAGTAATTTACTGTGGACATGGTGGACTTGATGAATGTGGGTCAGGTGGGCTCTTCCTGATCTGACCTGCACATTAAAGACAGCCCTTTGCGTGTTATTGCTTCACGTATTCACATCAGCCCCACTTTAACCTCTCACCTCAAATACTCGCTGTGTCTGTTCCCTGGCGCTTTGATAAGCTTCTTCAACTGTTCTTCTTCTAGGTAATATTAGAAATTTGATTCTTAAGTGTTCATTGCTGTGGCAATGTTTCTGGATGTTCTCAGAAATCAGGAGCTTTAACATCTGAATAAGTTCATTTCCCAGCCAATGATTCTTGTGTGCTGTGTAATCAAAGGGAAAAAGTTGTCTGTGCTTGCATTTCATCAGTGCATTTCACAGGGCTCACCTAGACTACAGGTAGTGGCACAAACTGACAGACAGACAGCTACATTGCTTTATGGGGTTACTTTGTTGATAACCTTTCAGACATTTCCAAGCTACAGCTCTTTATAAGCTCAAACTGAGGCTTCTGGTTGTATCACAGTCATGTTTTCTTCTCCCAGCATTACAGCCCCAGATAGATCTACCAGACTAGCTGACTCACTTCTCTCTCATAAAACATTTTTAAAACTTTTTTTCTGCAGTCCATAAATTTTTATCATGTTCAGCATCCCTCTTGTGTTGCATCAAAGTGCTACAGGGAATATAGTAGAAAAGAAATCTTTGTAAATATAAATATGTCTTACATTTACTTTTAAATTAACTGAATGTTAGAGCTAGTCTAATACTTGGGTGCATAAACTTTATTTCACCACATTTAAAATAGATTGTTGTGATGTGACCTTGCCCCGACAGATGAGATCAAACAAGACAACATACATAGTGCCATTAAGGGCTTTGGTGACCTAAATGCTACAGAAGCCAGCTTGTGCCCAGAAGGTTGTCTATTCAGTCCCTGGAAGGATAAATCTGGGTAGAGAAAATGAAAAACAGCTCTCCCTTAAGCAAGGCCCTAAAGGTTCAGTGTGTAAGTTTTAGAGGCATCTAGTAGTGAGGGTTGTGAATTGCAACCAGCGGTTCACGGTGCATTCACATGCTCCTCCTGAGGACCCGCGGCGTATGTAGATAGAAATGGCTCATTCTTAGGTAATAAAAACATAACAGTAAGGTCTTTATATATTATTATAAACCACTGAAAACATAGTTGTGTATATTATATTGCATTTCTATCAACAGATCCTCCTAAATATTACACACTGAACCTTTAAACCCAGCTGCTCAGCAGGTCAGACTGTGGTTGTACTGGACAGTTTCCAGGTGTGAATGTGTAACTGAATGCTATCAGGACATTCCTGAAAAAGAGAGCACTGCGATCAATGAAAAAATAAATGTGGAATAAAAGCAGGAGTTAACTCTTAAAATTGATGCAAAAATTCCAGCAATATTTGAGAAATGGAGCATTGAGGTCAGTTTTTAGTCCTGGTTAAAACAGGAAAATGAACTTCTTTCAAATGCCTGAAAAGAGCTTGAAACAGTCCTGGTCAGAGCATGTTTTTCAGAATTTGATTTTGAAAATATAACTCAAATTATAGAACGTCTCAGTGCTTGTACAGAGGTTGTAAAATTTTAAAGAAACATTGATGATAACTCGACACTTGTCCTGAAACAGTCAACTGAACGAATCACATTTTCAATTCCAACATTTTCGAATTCCATTGGAAATGTTCTGCTTTTCCACAGAACTCTCAGCTATCAAGGGCAAATAAACAGTTGTGTGTCATCAGCATAGCTGTTCTTCAAGTATGATTTGTTGTTTTAAAAGGGGTGATATTAACAACAACAGTTTCATGCCTCTGGGGAAGAAAAACATACAATTTCTCTGTCTGGAAAATGTGAGTGTTCTTTTGTAAATTGGAGGTCTTCACAGTGCATGTGACTGTGCTCGGTTTGGTTCATAGTATGTTTCATGCAGCTGAACACTTGCAGGGAGAGCAGATATTTCCCCTCTGGGCAGAAGTATAGAAAGATTTGTGAAGAGAGGGGGTAAAGAGCAGGTTTAATTGGAAAAAAGTGACACTGGACAGTGTCTTACCTGTGAGACAGCAAATAACAAAAATGTCTTTTATCTGAGAGGCACTACATCTTAAGGTATTATTATGAAGTATAGCAGTTTTTTGTTCTACAGATAAAAAAGATTAGATTAGATTACATTCAACTTTATTGTCATTGTACAAGTACTGAGACAAAAAAATGCAGTTTAGCCCGAAGTGCAAAAAGCAGTAAAGTGCAGAGTAATGAAAATAGGCATAGAGATAATATATAAATATCACCATGGTACAGAGTCCTCCCAGAGGGGATGAGGAAGAATGTAGCGGCTACTTTAAAAACTTCTTTTGCCACTATCGCAGGACATAAAGTTTCTGACTCGTGCTTTCCAAAAAGAGCAAAACTGTATAACCCAGTGAGGCAAGGAGGCAGATAAGATGAAAAAATATTCTAAGTTTTATTTGACGAAAAAGACAACCGTAACAACATATCTAGGCAGAGTCCTAAATATGTGTTCTATCAAACATACTTACACATAGGTAACTTCAAAATGTCCAAATTGCTATACACGACACAACAGTCAGAAAACTGTTGCTCCATGTCCTGCTTGGCTGACCCTTTTTACCACAGCACGTGCCAATAGGTGCTCTCCCCTGATTTTTTACTACACTTAGCTGCATTGTACAGCACTTCAGTAGCTCTGAGTTAACAGGACAAACTAAGGGAGCACACCTACACATGTTAATCAAACTAAAACATACACATAAGTAATAATGTAAATTATGAATACGAAATTATCCTAAAGATTAACCACGTTTTCTTAATGGCTCTAACAGCTAACATGCTCATAACAACAATGCTTACATACCGATGTTTAGCAGATAAAAGGTTGACAAGCCATCTCAGTGTATTGTGTTAGCATGATAAAGTTTGCTAATTAGCACAAAACACAAAGTACAGCTGAAACTAATTTAATGGCAATCAATTCAATAGTTGTTGAGACATTTTAGCCAATGCTGCTTGCAAAAATGAACACCTGAAGCAGTGTCATATTATAAAGACACTTGCTCCAAGCAATGTGGTGAAAATGTTAAAATAACTGACACATTAGTAACACTTTATAATAACTGTATAAAACATAGGTGATGCAGGATATATGCATTATTAAAGCAGGAATTTATGCAGCATAGCTGTTCTTCAAGTATGATTTGTCAGTTCCAATTACTGTTGCTCACTTTGAACACACTAAGAAAGTCACTTTGAGTTTATCTGCTTACCTGATTATCAATTGATGAGTATTAACTCAGTTACTTCAAACATTGGCTGTTGTGCATTCATTGGATCAGCCTCTCTGAAAGCAGAACAGTGCCTGTTCTCAAAGAGATGTGCAGCTGTTTTTATCAAACTGGTGGTCAGATGCAAACATCTACATGTTGCTGCATGACCCTTGGTATAAAGAGTTACTGACACATTTCTTAATGCAACACAATTTAGAAGCATAGTTTTTGTAACCTTGTCTGTCTGTCTGTCAGTGATGGATAATGAGATCAATTCGAGTGAGGCCTCTGGTTGTTTGGTTACATTCCAAGGTCACTCACTGATTCCAGTGAAGGTGAGTAGGGGATGTGGTTTCTAATCTGAGGATAGAAATACACAAGTGAGGTGTGTTTTGTGTAAATAGATCATTATTGTTGACACCTGAGGCTAAAAATATGCAGATTTAATAGCACATACAGTACAGCTTTTATTACTGAATGAATGTTCTGCCATGTAATACAACTAAGATGGCGCTGCGTATAGCTGCCTTGGTGTTAGATGCACTTTGTTTTGTTTTGTTTTTGTGCGTTAACTCAAGTTTCGGTTGTGATTATTCCATATTTATGTATTTCTACATTTATTTATGTCAACTGTATGGTTGTCTACGTGTAGCACCTTATCACCAAAGCAAATTCCTTGCATGTGTAAAACACTACTTGGCAATAAAGCTCCTTCTGTTCTTCTTCTTCTTCTGTAATGAAGGATATTTATTACATAACACTCCCAATATTTAATAAATAAAAGAAGACATCATGAAATAATGAATCATATGAATACATTTTGTAAAATATATAAAGGTTACCAAGATATTTTAAAACAAAAGAAATCATTCAAATTTGTCTGTTGACGTTGTCTATAGTTACCGCCCCCTCACCTTTCAGTCAATCACATGCCCCCCTCAACAACAAGACGACAGAAATATGTACGTATATGAAGTTATACTATGCAAAACATGTCACAACACAATACTTACACATGCACAGAGGAAGTCCTGACACACATGCACACACAAAAACATTTTTAAAAGCTGATTTCACTCTAAGCCAAGAGCTGAAATGGGCTTTAAATGCAGATTTTCAAAATTGTGGTGGATTACAGAATATTCAAGTGGTTGGCCTCCACATAATCTAAACTACAGCTAAGAGTTGAAATAAAAGACCTGCTGTGAGTCTTTTGAGTTTGACTAGCCTCATCACAACAGCTAATAAACTTCTTTATTATTGTCTGCCGCACAGTGAAAAAAATGTAAACAGTTCGCACTGGTCTTGAAATAACTGTAAAGGTCTTGTTGTGTCACATCACCAGTGAAGTACAGAGGAAAGTGGCATAAAGTGTTTAGGTGTTTTGAATGTGTTGTGTTCAGGTATTGATAGAAAGCTGATAAAAGCTCTAATCCTTCACGCAAACAAAAAAAAATGACAAAAACAATTGAATTGCTTTCTAATCCAATTTGACAGGAAATGCATCTTTAGGACTGCAGTCCATCGCTCAAAGGATTATGTGCTGCGTGAGAGCAGTTTAGCTGGTATTTGACTCTCCTCTTTGCTTTAAAGATTAGTGTATAATACTGCTGCCGCTTGGGGAATTGAAAGAGACTACTTGATTGTGTCACTTTCACCAAGCAGAAGATGCTCTTTATCTGTTTAAAATGTTGTGAACAGTTCTCTATTGATAATGGGAAAACAATTAGCTAAATTTGATGTTTACTTTTCCTGTCTAAAAGCCAATTTAAGAATCCCTATCGAGAGACATATCAGGAAGTGCTAAGTGATGCGGATATCCATACTTGCAGTAGATGTTTTTTAAAACTTTTGTTGTATAGTGTCTTCTCTGTCTCTTCTATCTTTCTTCTATCTATATCGGCCTTTATTTTTTACATAACATTACATTATGGAGCAACAGTAAGACATAGTGTACAGTCAGTGGCAGCTGGTGAAAAATATTTTAGGTGGGGCTGTGCCATATATATTTCAGTTTCAGTAACCATCCCAATACAATTTAACACAAACTGCCAATATAGTATTATATTAATATACAAAAACATAAACAGTGAACATAAACATTAAAAGTAGCATGAAAAGAAAATACTTAAGTACAAATAGGCTATCTCTAATTTGTACTTCAGTACAGTAACGTTAGGCCTACTTAAGTTACTGTCAACCACTGGAAATAACCACATCTTAACACTTCAGAGCTGCCTATAAACTATACAGCTTACCTCAGTAGCCAACAGCTGTTGTTCTCCTTATTGATGTACCGTAGCACAAACACCAACTGGCAATGGGTGGAAATGTCGGTTGTCTCATCTGCCTGAATAGCAAGAATTTCTGCATTTTTTACTTCCTCCAGAATGTAATCTTCAAGAACTAACAGCATGTCCAAAAGTCTTTGAGGTGCCTTTGAAAACAGCAGCTGTCTTTGTGCTCCTCCAACACGCTGTCCAGCGAGGCAACAAGATCTAGCCAAGGCTGAAAGCCTGTGTCGGTCTTGAGTTCCGCATTCATCTTGTCAACAACGTCACGTGTCCCTCTACCACCGACTGACTGTGCTTGGGGCAGATCCTTGAGCGCCCTTCAGGCATCATATTTGAGGACTCTGATTGGCTTAATTTCTGTTTCTATGGGCATATCTTGTGTAAGTTACGGTCAGTTATTGGCTGCGCTGCTGTGCTGCCTCGGCGCTCACCAGAAGAGATCAGTGAATAAGCAGGAAGCTAATTTCACATCCAAACATAATTATTTAGCCTATATTTTATATATTACACATTATTGTGCATTTTTAATACACATATACTTAAAAAGGTAATTACTGTTTATTTCAAAAATTTTTAATTTAAAAAGATAAATCAAAACACTTTCCGACCACCAGGGCCCTAGTGCCCTCTATTGGCCAGCCACCAGGTACTTCTAGGTACTGTATGGAACAGTACTTAGAAGTGCTTAGAAGTGAGACATAATACAGTATATTGCTAACAAGTGTTGTTGATGTGTTTACATGCAACAGCAACCCTGATCTCTGGGGTCAAAGTTGAGTGATTTATATGCTCATTTTAATTTTATTAAAACACCTTTTTGCAGCAGAAAATCAAATCCTGCATTGGTCCATTTAATTTGAGTATTCTTTGCTCCAGTAAGGATTTTACAGCACTATTCAGTATTTCATTTTCTACAAATAATAAACATAATGTTTTCTTGCAGCTGTGAGTGAAGAAGACTCGACTGTAAATCTGATGGTCAGAGTTTCTTTGTTTCAGATGATGGGATCCCCAAAGAGAGCAGTCCTTTCATCAACAGCAGGGCAGCCAGTGATGCGGAGAAGAGCCAGCAGTATGATGGCAAGAATATGGCTCTGTTTGAGGTAAGGACAGTTTTCAAAACCCATTATAAAACTTGCTGGGAATATGGATGTAAAACCAGTCTTTACGGCCTCTGAGTTGATGCAGACTGCTTCATATCACCAGTAGATCTCCAGGTCTAATATGAGTGTGTGTGTGTGTGTGTGTGTGTGTGTGTGTTTCAGGAGGAGATGGATACCAGTCCAATGGTCTCCTCTCTGCTCAGCACCCTGGCCAACTACTCCAACCTGCCGACGGGCAGCAAAGAGCACGAAGAGGCTGAGAATAACGAGGAGGGGGCGCGTCCGTCTAAAAAACCTGTCAAGGTAGTGTACCCTGTGTGATCTGTTCATTCCCACCCTGCAGCAGAAGAGTAGCTTTATCTGAAGAAAACATCAAACTAACATGAGAGAACAAAGGTTACATGTACTCTTTAATATTTATGTGTGCCATGTTGTGAAGAAACAGGAGATCAATCAGCCAAATTAAATCTACTAATAGTAAGCAGTATAAATGATATACCCCACATTGTTGTTGTCATTTTGGCTGTTTAAAATTACACATGTTAAAAACATTTAGGGTTAACAGGAAATGATACAAAGTGTGCACCAACAGCCGCATGCAACATTGAGACTACTGACAATATCTCAAAACAAAAATGTTGTTTACTAAAGGATGCATGATTTTATGTATTCGTTTTGTACACAGTGAAGGGTCACACCACATCCTCAATGTGAATTCATTTTCCCTCCATTTCTGCTGTGCTTTACATTGCACTCCAAGAACATTATTATTAGCAATGGGAATGCTACTTTTAATTTGATCCAAAACAAACCAACCTTTAACACACACCAAACACCACCACAGCACAGCAGTGACGACAGGTCAGGTGAGTGCTTGGGGTGGTTATTTCATAGAGGGCTGTAATGGAGAGCAGTAACTTCTAACAGTGAAAGCAGTGAAGTGATACAAGGATGTAGTATAATACACAATTTAGCCAACTCAGCCACTCAAATGCCTTTTAAACTAAGCAAACCCTGATTTTCAGTTTCACAGGACATTTACTTTGGAGATCTCATGCAATTGATGGGCTACATTCTCTATTTTTTGGATGCTTGTTTTCACAGAACCCCTCTGATTTCCAGGGAGAATAGATGGAGAATGTAGCAAATACTAAGCAATAGTTGTTGATTTGAACTTCAATACCTTTCAACACAAATCAGGTTATTGACACTTGCCTGCTCTTCCCTTTTGTTTCCTCTGGCTGGCTTATCATTTATTGGCCCTAATGTGGGTTTATGTCGGGTCGGTTATCCTGCATTTGTTCAGTGGAGCGTAAGACAGGGTTAGTCACAAAATAAGCTGAATCCTCTCTGAGTTTTACTCTACTTTCTCTATTATTAACTACTATTGTGAACTTTTGGTTGTGCTGCCCTGCTCGGCTCGTTTAATGATCTGTAGAGGCAGAGTAGGGATTTCTTTAACTTCTTCCAAGGTGCACAAAGAGGGGGAAAAGTCTAAAAGTTCAAACTCCAGCAACATGTGTGCAATGAAGAATATCTTTATTGTCAGGTATACACGCAACAGGCTTTTGACCCTGAAGAGGTTTGTAAGGCAGGGGATACAAAAGAAAGAGTGGATGCATAAGTTATGCCTTTAAAAGACAGCAGCATGTACCACACCTGAACATTTCACAACATAGCTGCTGTGTTCCAACAAGCAGAGCACCTGAGATCATACACCTGCAGGCAGTGAGCTCAGTGAGTTTTCTGCTCTTTGAAAACTACTTGCATTTTGAATTAGTTGTCCTTTAAAAGTTTCCATCACTGGACATATGATGCAGCAGGCCGAAACTATTCAATACAAAAGATTTTTTTGAACTGGATAGTCAGTAGTTCTACGCGGATATACAGTGATTGTTTGTTAACTGTAACTCCCATACTCCCATAACTCCCATAAATTGAGGCTGTAGATGATGAATGACACTATTGCAAAACACAGTTGTAATATTATAAAGTATGTCTTCATAGGAGAAGTTGTTATTGTTGACAAAAGCTGTACTTACTCACACACATGTCCTTATGGGTGCATACAAGTAAATTGTAGTGTGTTATAAACCATTTATTAAATGTTGATATACTGCCATAAATCCTAAATAGGGAGTTACCCATGCAAAGCAACACATTTGTGTACATTTGTGCACAGAGAGGACCTTGATACCCCTTTGCACTCATTTGAGAAATGAAGTCTCATCACTAAATGCTGACAAGGGGTTGGTGCAATGTGAAGATGCCACTCAGACTGAGTCGGCCCGAAGGATCCTGCAGTGTGGGCAGTCAAGAGCATCACTTGCTCACTCTCACCAGGCTTTCCCCTGTGGACAGAACACAGGTGAAAGCCTGTGAGTGACTTTCTGTCTGATCTGTCTATTCATCTCTCCCTCTTTCTGTCATCACACATCACCTCACAGAGTGTTCCGCAAAATGTAAATGAGGACTCCGTGAGACGGACAACCAAACACATGACCTGATAAATTGTTTTGTATTTTTGTCACTTTTAGTGTTAAAAGTGTATTTTAAAATTTTACGTTGTCTGCGACCCACTTCTCTTCAGAAAGAGTACTTAGAGGAAATAGAGCCCTTTCAAAACAAAGAGCTTGTCTTCCTCTTCTCCACAGGATTACCATGTCTTTGTGTGTGAAAATAATAAACCCCTTTTCTTTCTGATGAAAGCGTCTCATGCAGAATAGATTTAAGGAGACTGAACAACAAAGTGCACTACTGACTGATTATAACCCCCATTTCAATCCATTCACATGGAAAATAAGATGAGCTGGACTGAAAACTTACACACACACGCAATCTTTGACTTATCACTTTTCATGTGTTTCTCAGGCTCCACAGCTGGGCACCCTGATGGGAGTGTACCTGCCGTGTATCCAGAACATATTTGGGGTGATCCTCTTCCTGCGGATGACCTGGATGGTCGGGATAGGAGGCGTCCTCGGCTCCTTCATAATCGTCTTCATGTGTTGCTCCACAGTACGTAACTAAAAGCTGTGGGCTACTGTACAATTATAATTTGCATTGCACAGATGCTAAAGATGATATAGTAAATCCCCCCCAACCTCCCCAGAATTGAATATTGAATAAAAAATGTGTCAAGTAGCATGTAACATATTATTAGATAGTTGTTATATCTCCTCAACTCACTAAATACTGGTAAAAATACTACTCTCACCATATCATGTTTAGGCAGTCCTGCTGAAATAATATTTTGACCAGAGGTAAACTAAAGGCTTTGTAATTAGTTCAGAAGCTCACTCACAACAGCTGCATTTGGGGACCTTTCCTCAAGTGGCACCTGGATCCTCAGTCATTACCCAGCCAATGTTTTAGTGCCTTCCGCCGTGTCTATAATGCTTATGCATGAATACATGAATAAATAGCAGCACCACAATATAAAATGCCCCAATTAAAGAAAGTCCTAAACTCAAATTAAACTAAATTAAAATGACATTGAATATGTATCAGCAGTAAGTACTCAAGAACAGAGTTTCACTGTCAGGTGAAACATTTTATTTTCATTACACCTTTATTTTACCACAATTGTTTCTATCAATGAAACTGTATCTCACAAAATGTAAATACTCAAGTACTTTAAAAGTGTAGTTAGGACAACCTGATTACTTATTCAGTAAATGTGATCTCTTCCTTCTGCCTCTGGCTGGCAATGAGATTATCACTGAAGGGACAGTATGTGCCAACCAGCCATGTAGTCATCCCTGCAATGAACAATTTAACATGACCAGATGAGTCAGACTCTTGTGCTGCTGGATGTTTTTCTCCGCTCACCCCCTCGGTTCATTAAGGCCTCGCTGTCAGCCATATTTAATTTGACGTGCCCACCTGCTGCCTCTCAGACTCCTGTGACCCTGTGCTGCTTCTTTTTTTTTCAGACAATGCTCACAGCCATCTCCATGAGTGCCATTGCAACAAATGGAGTCGTACCAGGTGAGTTTATACCTAAGGCTTTAAATGTTATAGTGCGTTTGTGTGTAACAGAACAGTGCACTGACTCTCTCGTGTGTGTGACCCACAGCTGGAGGTTCATATTACATGATCTCTCGCTCCCTGGGGCCTGAGTTTGGTGGAGCTGTTGGGATCTGCTTCTACTTAGGCACCACTTTTGCAGGTGCCATGTACATTCTTGGCTGTATTGAAATTCTGCTGGTAAGTAGCATTAATTATTAAATAACTGACATGTTACTGCATATTTTCCTTACAACCATATATATTTACTATATAGTCCTTTATCACCTCGGACATTTTGACATGTCATAGCAGGAAAGGGTAGCTAATAACTATTTAAATAAGAGTACATTGCACGGGAATTTAGATAGATTTTGTCATTATTACAACACAGCATACCAAGTCTTCCTTTTTAGTCTCTAGTGAAAAATGCCCATCACAATTTCCCAAAATCCAAGTTAACATAATTAAAACGTGTTTTATCCAACAAACTGTCCGAAACCCTAAAATATTGAGTTTAATATCACATATGACAAACAAAAGCATTAAATCGTCACATTTGAGAAGCTGTAGGCAGGAAGATGTGACATTTTTGCTTGAAAAATTACTGAAACAATCAATTATAAAAAGTCGTTGCTAAGTACTTTTCTGTAGAATAATTAATTATTTCAGCTCTAGTTTTAACAGACTGTTTAAATTATTATATGACATTATAACAAGGGTTTGTGAACATAATTTTTGCTTCGCTGTGGCAGCTCTTCATTACTGTGGAAACCAAATGTATAAAAATTTAAGCTCAAATTTAAGTAGCATTCTAACATCAGTGTACCATATTTATTCCTTGTACTTCCACCCATCACCACCATACTCCACCACACCTTTCCGTACTCTCCTCCCTCTATTTCCTTTCTCCCCACCTTTTTCCCTCCATCTTTCCATTGTTGTAGATTTACATTGTTCCTCAGGCAGCCATCTTCAAGATCGAGGGCATGGAGGGGCCTGAGGCAGAGTTAGCTCTCCTCAACAACATGCGGGTGTACGGCACCATTGTACTGAGCTTAATGGCACTGGTGGTGTTTGTAGGGGTCAAATATGTGAACAAGCTGGCGCTGGTCTTCCTGGCCTGTGTCATCCTCTCTATCATGGCTGTTTATGCCGGAGTCATCAAGACCGCCATCGACCCCCCTGTCTTCCCGTAAGTGACTGGTTCATCCACTGGTCAAAGTCTCCCGGTGATGATCCAATTTTTTGACAATGATTCCTTTGTTGACTTTCTTTACAGCGTCTGCCTCCTGGGAAATCGAACTCTTCTTTCTAAATCATACGACATCTGTGCAAAAATCATCGAAATAGACAATGAAACCATCACCACCAAACTGTGGAGGTCCTTCTGTGATTCTGACTCCCTTAATGCCACTTGTGACGAATACTTTACCAACAACAACATCACAGAGATACAGGGCATCCCGGGGGTCACTAGCGGCATCCTGGCAGGTAGGAGATGCCTTATCAATGTAAATGACAAAACCCTCTGAGGGTCAATCCATTTACTCATTTGGCATCACATCCACCTCACATGCTTATTTAAATGCTCTTCTGTCTTTTAGAGAACCTGTTTGGTAACTACCTGGAAAAAGGGATGTTGCTGGAGAAGCGTGGGATAGCATCAGACACAGATCCAGACAATCCCACAACCAGCTCCAACCGCTACGTCCTAGCTGACATCACCAGCTTCTTCACCCTGCTGGTCGGGATATACTTCCCATCTGTCACAGGTTAGAACCAGAAACGCCTATTGAAGAGACGTCAGAAGGGATAAGAGGAAGTCTTCACCCAGCTGGGAGGCTGTCCTTATCAAAATTATTATTAGGTGCTCTGATCTATATTTTCATATTAATAATATATCAAATGACTACTTGTAATGTGATAGTGGTTGTGATGAACCTACAAAGCATAATCACAGACTACGCAGTTCCCCTCACCACTATTGAGCATTTCAAGGCCTTTTATCTCACCTTTACTGCAGTTTAATTTACTGGATGTGTAAATAAGCAACCATTTGCTAAGAAGTTCGCCATGTCAACTTTTTAAGGATATAATAGGTGTGTTTGACTTCACGCGGCGCTGTGCAGTGCTGACTTACCGTGATGTATGCTGCACTTAAAATAATGCATTCTGGTTAGAAATGTTGTCTGACTTTCGCCGACGCTGCAAAACGTCACCATGTCACATGACATTAAAACCTCGCAGGAGCAAGGAGGCTGCAGACGCAGAGTCCGGCGGCCACTGTTGCATTTCTGCACAAAGTTGGAACACTTTTGCCTGGTCTCGCGGTATTTTTCTTTGCAAATGCAGCGAGATCGGTCATTGATCTCAGCTCACAGTAAGCTCACGCAGGTAGAATGTTTCTATTCCCCACCCCTGCAGTCACCTGCAGCACACGGTACACTATCAAGTCAGCGAAAGTCAGCCGCAGTCACTTTGAACACACCTATTATACTTGTTCCTGCTGCCCCCAAGTGGCCAAAAAATTTTGTTTATGAAAAGTGTGAAAATGAAGCACAGCCTGTGTGCTACCTCAGACGGTCAACTAAAGTCTGTCACTGCACTCACATGGCATACTACAATGCACCCTTTTAATTAGTGTACTTCCAGTTTGCATCAGGTGTCTTGGTATAATGTTGTCTTTCATTAGTTTTAAATAATTACAAAAGTAGGTATGTCTGTACCAAGAACCTGATTATTGTGATTCAGGTGATATGACGGGGGGGGGGGGGGGGGGGGGGGGGGGGGGGGGATTACCTTCCAATGCAGGTGTAAAAGCACAAAGCTCCTCATTATTTCATCTTGATCCACTCACAGGTATCATGGCAGGCTCCAACCGCTCTGGAGACCTGCGTGACGCTCAGAAGTCGATCCCCATCGGCACGATTGCAGCCATCAGCACCACATCCACTGTGTGTATCCTAGGTCCTTTGAACAGAAACTGTGTGGATCTGGAAGTGCTGATTGATGACTTTTATATAACCTTTTGTATGCTCTCATAATATTTGTATCAGAAATTTCCAACAATACCTTTCCTAACAGCGTTTCCCCAGATATGTCCTGTGTGGTGCTGTTTGGCGCCTGCATAGAAGGAGTAGTTCTGAGGGACAAGTAAGTCAAATCATGTAGCTTTGTATACATTTCAAGTCACTATAATCAAATGATGTCAAACAAAAGAATCAACAGTTCGCTAAACCACTCCTCCAAACATCAATTGTCCAGTAATAGCTTAACAGTAACTAAGCATTGCAGGCTTGTCAAATGTTTTGGCTTTCTCTGCATGTTGAGGCTGTGTTTATGGGGATGAAGTTGCTCAGATAGTTTGGATTCTGGTTTCTTTATTTTAGCCTCTATTAATCCATATATGTTCAACAATAACACATTTATGTAACTTCTTTCTTGTCAAGGCGAAGCAGTCAAAATGAATAACAGTCTAATATTTTTTCCTTGTAATGCTAATAATACTAGGATTATCTTGCTCTACACTGCAATATAAGTGTGTTTATTTGTCATCCACATGGATCATCAGCTGGTGACTGCTGACTTTTTGCCTGGGACTTGCGGCTTTAGCCTCAGTCTTTTAGCACGACATCATGTATTTGGCCATAATATGCACGTGTAGGAACTCTTTACAGGGTTCTTGTTTTAAAAATGAGCTGAAAACATTATAACAATGAACAAGGTCAGCCAGAGAAAGTGTAGGAGTGTGGAGCTAATGTTAGTTAATTAGCTAGCTTTCAAGCTACAACTGACAATTGCCATTTCAGTCAACAGTTGCGGGCTAGAAATGAGAAGCCTGCTTTTTGTGTACCTCTGTCTGAAATGAAGGACCCATTGTTTTTGAAAATTTCTAAGCTAAAAAGTTTTTAAAAAAGGTTAACCTGTCCCCTGTTTTATAAAGTAGCAGTAACCTAAAAGGGACGAGGCTTAGCAAATGGTCTGGTCATATAAAAGTTTAAGAACATTAAATAGATGTTATTGTTATATAATCATATTAGATCCAGATTATCTGATGAAATGAGTGGTGTAAAAGTCAGTGTTTTTTATTCCAGCTTTGGAGTATTTTGTCTTCGCCTCTCTTCACAGGTTTGGTGAAGGGGTCAATGGTAACCTGGTGATTGGGACTCTGGCATGGCCGTCTCCATGGGTCATCGTGTTTGGCTCCTTCTTTTCCACTTGTGGAGCTGGGCTTCAGAGTCTGACTGGAGCTCCACGTCTCCTACAAGCCATTGCTCGAGATGGCATCATCCCATTTCTTAGAGTGAGTACACATCTTTAGTATGCGTCTTTGTCACAAAAGCAGAAATGTGTTTCAGATAAAGCCTTACATTTGTTTTTTCTGTTGCTTTCGGCTGCAGAAACAAATATGATTATCACATTATTAAAATCTCATACATTATTAGTATAGCCCTTGCTGCCCAAGAAGGTGCCATAAAATGTGATTTAATTTAATCCTTTGACGTTGCTGCAGGTGTTTGGGCACGGCAAAGCCAATGGGGAGCCCACCTGGGCCCTTCTGCTCACAGCCAGCATCTGTGAGATTGGCATCATCATTGCCTCCCTGGATGCAGTCGCACCCATCCTCTCCATGTGCGTACTCTGTAACTTCACACACAGTGTATGGTCATTGCTGTGCAGGCCCAGAGCAGTTGGGATTCTTCTTTATGTGTCACTTGTCTGTCTTTTTTCTTTTCTGTATATTTCTCTTCCTCTCTCACTTCTCTCTTTAGGTTCTTCCTGATGTGCTACATGTTTGTCAATCTTGCCTGTGCGCTGCAGACTTTGCTCAGGACGCCGAACTGGAGGCCACGCTTTAAGTTCTACCACTGGTGAGTTTCTGTGTCATTGTACATATCAGTGTCACTGAATGTGCAATCTGCTGTGCAATGAAAGGTTATTATTTTCACGACATATTCTATCAAACCATGCTCGGAACTAATGGCACATCACTTTTGTAATTAGTTAAGGAGAAACATTGGTTTGTTTGAGAACAGCAGGCACCTGTGAGATCAAATTCGTGGGCAATATTAACTGGTGCTGTGTGCACCTGAATCACAATTAGAAGCTGTTTTTCAGTATGAGTTAAGCAGCAGCAGACTAAACTTTCACAGGTTATAGATATATAAGCTGTGTTCCTGGAAATTCCCAATTAGACCAAGCGTGTGACTTCCTGTCCCCTGCAGGGCTCTGTCTTTCTTGGGTATGAGCCTGTGCCTGTCGCTCATGTTCATCTGTTCCTGGTATTACGCCATAGTCGCCATGGGCATCGCCACCTGTATCTACAAATACATTGAGTTTTGTGGGTAAGTAATCATCATGACTGCGTAGGACATGGACCGAAAACAAGAATAAGATTGTGTTGCAGCAACCCACATCCAATTATTCTACCAGTGGTTATTGTTTTAGCTGAATGGCAGGGATTGGGCTTGCTTTAATTTACCATAAATGCTAGTGAGCATGTATTTAAATCATGATACCTACGCAATGTGCCAATCCAATAATGTGGTACGTCACAGAGCTGAGAAGGAGTGGGGCGATGGGATACGTGGCATCTCTCTCAGCGCTGCACGCTTCGCTCTCATGAGGCTGGAGGAAGGACCGCCACACACCAAGAACTGGAGGTCAGTACACATCTACAACTTTTAAACTATTTAAACAGGTTAAGCTTACATCACTTGTTGAATCTAAAACACAATCCTTTGGTGCTTTTCGTCAGGCCTCAGATCCTGGTTCTGGTGAGTGTGGATGCTGAGCAGAACGTAGAGCAGCCTCGTCTGCTCTCTCTGACCAATCAGCTGAAAGCAGGGAAAGGTCTGACCATCGTTGGCACCTCAGTTCACGGAACCTTCCTCGACAACTACACTGAGGCCCAGAGGGCAGATCAGGTCCGTCCTCTAATCTCTATACACTTTGACTTGTGATACAAACGCAGCGGATTATTATATCACAAAACCTTCTGTGTCTACAGTTTTTCACACACTCTAACAGCTGTATTCCGCTCTTTGTGTATTTATAGTCTTTGCGTAAGTTGATGGAGGCAGAGAAAGTGAAGGGCTTCTCTCAGGTGGTCATCTCCTCCAATCTGAGGGATGGGACCTCCCACCTGATCCAGGTCGGAGGGCTGGGAGGTCTGAAGCACAACACTGTGATGGTCAGCTGGCCCCGAAACTGGAAACAGCCTGAGTACCACCAGCAATTTAGGAACTTCATAGGTAAGTTTTAAGTCATTGTTATTTACTGAATGTTAGTTTTATGTGATTTCATCCATGTTAACATTTTTGCGCAACATTTTCTTTGCCCTCTGTTCAGGGTTTACGATACTGTAAGGCTGCTTGTGAAGGCCTTTAAGACAGTAGCAGCAAGTAAAGGCAATAAACTGGCTAATGACTAATCAACTTAATTGAAGTCTAATAAATTGCCCGATATATTACCACAGATATGTCAGTATTGGCCCAAATGTTGTTTTATAAGTAGCATGAACTTTCAGCACGGTGTCACCGCTACATAGTAAAAATGTAAAATGTCCCATTAAGTACATATCTTGGTCTTGATTCTTAAATAACCAATTTTTAAGGTTCCTTACCAGAAATGTTTGTTCCATTCTTGCGTCCCTGTGCAGAGGTGGTTAGAGAGACGACTGTAGCCAGTATGGCCTTGTTGGTTCCTAAGAATATCTCCAGCTACCCGTCCAATGGAGAGCGCTTCACTGAAGGCCACATAGATGTGTGGTGGATTGTCCATGACGGAGGCATGTTGATGCTTCTGCCCTTCCTGCTGCGCCAGCACAAGGTGGAAAACAAGACACTATTAAATATTAAATATTTAAATATTATATATGAATTAAATACTATGTAATGTGATGTTGCCTGAGGAAGGACACAGTGTAGAGAGTAAAAAAGAACACTGACAACATTTTGTTCATCATCTTTGAATGTTGCCGTTCTTTCCCCACAGGTTTGGAGGAAGTGCAAGATGCGCATTTTCACTGTGGCTCAGATGGATGACAATAGCATTCAGATGAAGAAAGACCTCATCACCTTCCTCTATCACCTGCGCATTGATGCTGAGGTGGAAGTGGTGGAGATGGTGAGAGACTTGTCTGACACATAATACACATAGGATTTTTGTTTTGGAAACTTAGAAAAGTAGTTTTGTATTCTCAGATAAAGCCAGTTTTTAATCCATAGAACCAAACTTCAGTCTTTCATAATATTGTAATAATGTTCCAGAACTTGACAACTGTGACAAAAATGTCTTTTCGCTTTAAAGCATGACAGTGACATATCAGCCTACACCTATGAGAAGACACTTGTAATGGAACAACGATCACAGATCCTCAAACAGATGCATCTGACCAAGAATGAGATGGAGAGAGAGGTAAACCCAAAATGTTACACATAACTGTAGTTACTTTAATACCTAACGGAGGCTCATTTTGAACCACTTTTACCGAATGGAGCAACCTAAAATTGTGGTCAACATAGGCGCCTGAAGAATATGACAGTCATTTTGAGATTATCTGGGGCAGGGAATTGGTTTGTAATAAGATGTCGGTGTCTGGACTTGTTTTGACTGATCTGAGGGAAGAAAGAAGAAATTCCAGAGGGAAATTACAAATTGAACCTAATCCATTACCTCACTTTTTTTTATTACAATAGATCCAGAGCATTACGGATTCATCCCGTGGGTCCATTCGGCGTAAAAACCCGTCTGCATTGCGCTCCCAGCACAGCGCTGAGGAGGGAGCTAGCTTGGCAGAAAAACCAGAAGACGAGGTAATGCTGCTATGGCCCTTTTAGGAGAAGTAACTTGTATATTTACAGTACCTCTATCCACATCCCCTCTACAGCTGTTCTCTCTCTGCGCTCCAGCAGCTATCACAGCAACGTTGTACTCTTTCCAGTTGCTGCTTCCAGCTGCTTCGTGATTTCCCACTGGCCACTGGCTTCCAGAGCTTCACATATGCTGACAGGTGTCTCTTTTCTCTTTTTCACCCTGACACACTGTCCCATCACGGTGTCCCCCTCTCAGGCTGTGGCTGCCTCCAACCCAAAACAAGTACAGGGGATCTACAGTAAGAAAGCCTCAACACCAACCAGCCCCACAAGCCCTATGTCTCCCGCGGGGCCCACAGGGGGCACTGCCGCCTGGACGGACAACAAGGGTGCAGACAAGGGGCAGACCCTTTTAACGGCGAACCCGGAGGCAGGCAAAGACCTCTTCAACATGAAGCCGTGAGTCCTTTTCACTCAGCTTGGCATGCTGCTTTGGAAATAGACATGACACAACATGCACCCAGAGACATGGGTCGGTGGTAAATATTTGTGTATATCGACCCATGTTCCAGGGTTTAAACAGATACACATGAGACAAACAAAACTTTGAACTTAAACCACTAACAAATGGAGCTTCCTGTTTGAACCCATGTCTTGTATGTACTTGACCTCACTTATTTCCTTCCTAACATGCTGCTACAGGGAATGGGAGAACTTGTAAGTATAAACATTTTGTAGCGAGACATACTGTGCAAGCTGAGCGGCTAAAAGACTGATTTGTAAACCAGACCTAACGTGGCCTTATGTTTCTTGCATCAGGAGCCAGATCGATGTGAGGCGCATGCATACAGCGATGAGGCTCAATGAGGTCATCACAAAGAAGTCCAAGGAGGCTAAACTTGTCCTGCTCAACATGCCTGGACCACCCAAGAACCGTGTGGGCAATGAAAACTGTATCCTACATCATACACATCATACACAGAATACAAGATATTGTGTGCTATATATATTGGTGTACTTTGCTCAGTTCAGTTTAGATCCTCTTTGTCCCACAAGAGGAAATTCTTTTTGCAGCAAGGCATCATAAAAAAGACACAATGAAAACATTATAAGTCAACTGAAGATATCAAATGTGCTGGTACTATAGATGCAATACAGAATACAATAAAAGGTTCAAGTGATACAAGCAAAAAACTGCAACAATAAGAAGTTCAGTAAGGAATTCAGCAGTTGATTTTGTGTGAGCCAGCTAAAGACAAAGAAGGCTGCTGCTAACTAGTGAGATTTTGGCAGAATTAACTACCTCACTAACTACCTTGACAAAGTAGCCCATGTTAATTCCTGTTTTGTATATTAGATTTCTATACATGGTGATGGAATAAGTATTTAGATCCTTTACTAAAGTAAAAGTGCTATTACAACAATGTAAATGTACTTCATGTGCAAGTGCCGCATTCAAATTTTGCTTTAGTGACAGTACAGAGGAATTATTACGAAAATATCATCCTTGTCTCCGGTGAATTTTGGACTTCACTTTCTGCATTATATTTTACTGAAGAATTAAGTATTGAAGAAGAAGAGTTTGTTTTTTCCCCATCCAGCCCAGCTCTTGCTTTTAATTTTTAATTCCATAGTATCAAAATTAAAATTACTCGTTCTGCAGAAAAAGCAAGTCGCAAGATAAGTTGGAGGGTCACAAGATTATTAAGTTCAATTTTTGGACTTTCCTCTCTAATATTTGCTGTTTTGTGAAATATTGGATTTTTTCCTCTTTGGGCCTGCTTAAAACTGAAATCAACCTCTCATATACATCTGATACATCTGACAAGGGATCCCACAGACAGCTTTTTTTGGAGGGGGTCACAAGCCAAACAGGCTGAGAGCTGATGTATTTTTTTTTTTTTTTAGTGTGACATTTTAATTTGCAAAGTAACAAGAATAGCTGTAACGTAATGTATCCGAGGAAGGTTCAAATCAAGGGCAACTGGACTTGGTTCAAGATACTTGAAGATGTTTCGCCTTGTATCCCTTTCTCCCTCAGATGAGAGGCAAAGCGTCTTCAAGTGTCTTCAACCAAGTCCAGTTACCCTTGATTTGAACCTTCCTTGGATAACTATGATATGGATGACTGAGAATCTTCACAGAAAACATTAATGTAGTAAAGTAAAAAGACATAAAGTAATGGGTAAATGGTCAAAATAATTAGATAAAAGTAATGGATAAATGGTTAAAATTGCTAAAAATAATGGATTAGTGGTTGAAATTGCTATAATAAAGGATTAGTGGTTGAAATTGTTAGCTAAATTTAAGGATAAATGGTTGAAGCGTCCAGCTTGTAAAACAAATGCAAACTTCACCATACTGACCAAACAGCTAAACAGTGAAAATACATTTAACAACACACAACACACAATGCGATTAATAAAGTTAAATCATATGCAGCTTGAAATCACTTCAATTGAACACATTTGGAACATGACAAGTGTCAAATAAGGGTTCATCTGACAGTGTTGGGATTCATTGCGTTACAGCAGGGGCTTTCAAAGTGTGAGGCGGACCTCCCTAGGGGGGCTCCAAACAGTTTCAGGGGAGGCTCAGTAAATGGAAGTGAAACAATATTACAAGGTACAAGGTACAAGGTAGTTAATTAGTTATTATACAGCACAAGGCTGCATAACGAAACGAATTTTGTAGTTCCTTCATGCTACACACACAACATATTAAGTGTAGGCCTATATTAAAATATGGTAACACATAAAATAAAATAAAACAGTATATACAGTTATTTACATAGGCTACACATATACACCCCAAACATTCCACAGTGCATTTTTTGAATTTGCATCTGGGGTGAATGTAAACAGCAGCAACCATTACATTGCTTATTGCATTAGTTATCAAAAGGAGATCACATAGAATCATCAGAGTCAGAAACTAATAAATGCCTTAGGACAGACCTTTTTTAAAACTATTTGGTGTATTAAGAAGTTATGTCAAACAGCAATATTAGGCTATTTTGGCTCAAACGTTGAGTGTCTATGGGATCAAATAATATAATCATGATTCCATAGGCATCCAGGAATCGAGCAAAACTTACCAAGTAAACTAAAGATGTGGTGGGGGGTGGGGCGCCGTTTCCAAAGCTTTGTCTGAGGGGAGGCCTGCAGTCTCCCCTGAGCTACGCTAAAGCATGTTATATAACATATTGCTTGGTTTTACACACATTGTAAGAAAAACCCATTCCTTCACTGTAATTGTCTCTCAGACATGGAGTTCCTTGAGGTGCTCACTGAGGGTCTCAATCGGGTCCTGCTAGTGCGTGGAGGTGGGCGTGAGGTCATCACCATCTACTCCTGAAGGGCTTTTAAGGGCACCTACACGGACTGTGCCCTCTCCCTACGCTGTATTGTTCCTGGAAAAATCCTCCCACACCCTCACCCGCCATCTATTCGTTTAACCTTTTAACCGTTAGATTACACAAAGAATTATGCAACACTCACTTCTCTGTTCTTGAATGATCAGAACAACAGAAACAACTCCAAAAATGTTTCTTATTCTCAGAAAATGTAAGGTTTTCAAACATTTCTTTCCCTTTTCTAAAATGTTACATCTACTTTCTCTCCTTTTGCATTTTGTAAAGAAGATACTTCTTATTTTCTGTTATTTATTAATTAGTGTTATTTATGTATTTATTCATCTAATCATGTCTGTCTTTGTCCTGGTCTGATTTTTTTTTTTTCATTGAATGGTTGAGAGCACATGTTATAAAAGGTACTGTATAATAGGTTGGATGAGGACCGTCCTATGTTCATGTGATACATTCACAGAAACATTACACCATCTGTGAAACTTCAGGGATGATGTTTGATCTGCAGTTCATGTCCTGACCATGAACATCATGAGAACAACAGTATCATCACTGACTCGTCCTTGTTATGGCAGGTATTCGTCTGGTTATTTCTTTGTCAGCATCGCTCTCTCATTGCAGAGAGCTTGACAGAAAATAAAACACAAAGATACTTGATCCAGATTATCATGATCTCAGACCTGATTGTTTGACTTCATTATCCCCACAGTTGGACAGGGATCATATAGATTAAATGGACTCAGTGACATACTACAATAAAAAGCCTTTGAGCTCAGCGATGGCCACTTTAAATACTGCACATTTACTAATCATTTGATATATGTCGCTGCCAGTGTTTTGCTATGTAGCCATGTTTCCCAGCATGGCCAACCCCGCATATGTCCTGTTGTAGATGTTGTGCACTGGGATCTTTATCTCTCTTTTATTTTCATATTAAAACGTGTAGTAAATTCCTCAAAATTTGAAAGGTGAAGAAGGATTTGATGCATGGTTTCAAGTGGCATATGAAATCTTCGTTTTATCTTTGAATTGTTTACATCACTTTTTTTTCCTCTATGTGGTTCTGAAAAACAGTTTAAGTAACAAATCCTACTCCTTCCTGATTACTTACAAACAAAAAGTTATAGAATATAATGTAATTTAATGTAATGTAATTTTTTATTTAAATGTAAAGTTTCAACAGATTTTGGACCACACCACCCTACAAACTTTTAAAAAACATAGTGTAGTATTAAGAAGAAACAAGGGTTCTTTTTTTCATTTTGACAGTTCAGTGTAAACATTATTTGGGCTACCTTATACTTGTTATGATTGTGAACAGATATTTTACATCGTAAGTCAGTGTAAGATGTTCATAGAAACACATTGATGATTTGTCTGACATATAAGTGGTTGAAATTGTCAGAGAATTAATTTTTTAATGGTGTGGTTCAGAAAAAAGTTTTATAAACGTTTATTTATTTGAATTATTTGAAATATACTGGATTTTATGCATGGTGAGTGGTGTGAAATTTTGGGAAATACACTTGTTTGATTTCTTGCAGAGCCTTAGATGAGAAGATCAATACCACTGTCATTTGGTGAGAGAGTAAGTACCACTTTTGTTACCTTTAAACAGAGTTAGTCTCCCGTTTCAAGTCTTGCTAAGCTAACCGGGTGCTAGCTGTAGCTTAATATGTCCTGCACAGACGTGTGAGTGATATCAATCTTCTCATCTAACTCTCAGCAAGAAGGCAAATAAACATGTTTCCCAAAATGTCAACCTTCTTAAATGTTCAGTTGCTACCATAGCAATGCAATTTGAAAATGTGAGGGAATTTTCAGGGATTGTAACAAGGCAATGTGTACACAATGTATGTTTAATTTCCATCTGTGTATAATTTCATCTATGTTTTCAACCTACATTAATTCATGCACATCAAAGTCAACTGATTCTGCAAACATTTCATAGGATATGACCAGTAAGAGTTGGGCCAGTGTACATTATCTTGCCAAAGAACATGCATAGTTTATGATATCAGTAAAGTGTTAAGTAATAATAGTTTATAATGGAAAACATGTCCAAACATGAATGTATAAGGTAGTTTGATTTTATTTCCCTTTTCTCCTGGGCCTATTAGTGCTGTAAAAGTATTTTTCTTTGGAAATTGTGCATCAGTTTCCAGGAAAAAGAACTTGTAAGTATTCTAATTTCCTCCGGATTAATTGTATACATGTATTGTTTTCAACGACGTAACATATACAAAACCTCATCACATCATACACATATTGATATGTTTTCTTTGTGGTGAATATCTGTGCAACCCTCAGTGAAGCAGAAGTTTAGAAACACAATTTTTAAACTCCCTCACCCAGAGAGTGTGTGTTGTGACTACATGCCTGTATGCTATATGTTTGCGTGTGACCCTGATACGTGAGGACAGTGTATGTACCTGAACAGCAAGATAGAGTGAATATAGGACAATTGTAAATAGAGCTGTGATTTTAGGCTTAGAGATAACACGTACAATGTGTGTTAATACAGATTTTATAGATATAAAATAGGCAGTTTGTATTGTCTTTTAAAATGATAAGCAAACTTTGTTTTATGTTCTACCATGTCTTCTGCAATTACGTACAAGTAATGGTTTAAAGAAACCATGTTATATGTCTGTACAAAATGCAATAAATTAAAATCCTTTTAATACAACAGTCACAGGCCCTTATAGTGTTTGCCTATAGTTTAATTGCCTTGCATTGGCTTTATGGTTTGTAATTTTGCAAACGTCTACTGTGCATGTCTTCTGTACATGCCTCTTCTTTTCCTGCATCACTGATCATCAGACTGCACAGATTAGTGATACTTAAAATGGTATCATACTCAACACAAACCAAATTCTTTAATGTGCAAGGCCAAGGCGGCAACAGTGCAACAGTCTATTATTAAGGATACAACCACAGTAATTTCCACAGCAAGACTCATTAGTCTACTGCGGCCTTATGAGGCTGTATTATATGTAGGCACAGCAGCCCCTTCAGCGTAATGCTAATGCTAACATGCTTGGATCATACACCAAAGTATTAAATAAATTAAAATTTTGACCAGATGATGCTGCTACGTGAAAGGTTAAAGGATCATCAAAGGATCATCATTAGGATTCAACCACTGGGAACCCTCAATGTCTGTACAAATTTGCTGAGGCAATCCATTAAGTAGGTGTTGAGATATTTATCCTCTGGGGATCATGAATGTATGTACATAATGTCATGAATCAGCTGCAGTTGAGGACAGATAACCTGTTAATTATACTGCTATTTTAGAGAAGGCACATAAACACAGGGTATTCACTATCATAAAATGCATTATTTGCATTGTCTTTTCTGCACTCTGATTTATAGTCAGAAAAATCATTTCTAATCCTAACTTGCACTACTGAAGGCACAAATACAGTATTTAGCTACTCCCAAATAATACTGGTTCAACATGAGCAGAGCATTTTGGGGAAATTATTTAAACCTTTTGTCTTCTCCTTCTGACTCAGAGTTATTAGCCTACAGAGCACTGTCGACCAGTGCGTATATGCTTATCTACAGGCTCTGCTATACTAAGATACTGCTGTCGCTCCCCCCTTCAGCTCCTGCAAACCAGTCATTCCTGGTTGGCATAAAACACGTCACAACTAGTAGGAATGCACCCTATTAATCAGCCGAAAATAGCAAAAAAAAAAAGTGTGGAAGCAAAGTGTCAAAATGGCAATGACAAAAATCGCCATTGTTCTGATGAATTGTCTCCTAGCACATCCACACCATCTGTGGCTGACTTCTTAGAAAAGGCAACTGGTCTGAACTGCTTTGAGTGGTTCTGTCACACGTTTCTGAGAATAATAATAATAATGATGAATTACTTACATTTATATAGTGCTTTATCATGGAAACTCAAAGCGTTTCACAGTGAAGTCGGGGGGACTTAACCACCACCAATGTGTAGCACCCACGTGGGTGATGCACGGCAGCCATTTAGCGCCAGAACGCTCACCACACATCAGCTTGAGGCGGAGAGGGAGGGAAACATTGATCCAATTACTACTGGGGATGATTAGATGGCCAGATGATGAAAGCCAGTTTGGTATTTCACCATGACACCGGGGAACTCCCTACTCTTTGCGACAAGAGCCGTGGGATCTTTAATGACCACAATGAGTCAGGACCTCGGTTTAACGTCTCATCGGAAGGCGATTTAGCTAGCCACACCTAAATGCAATGCAACATGCCAGTTGAAGCATATATCACTGGCTCCATAATTTAACAGAGATTATGTCCCAAATGATTGACTCAGAGGCTTACTTGTAGGACAGCAAACTTTCTTTCACAATGTTTCCAAATGGAAATTAGCCAGCAACACTCACAGCATGTGATCAGAGTTTAAGTACAACATTCACATGGCAACATAAATTATGTTACTGTGTATATAAATTCTTATAACTCATATTTATTATTTATTTGTTTTTCTCCGCCCCAAGCCCCCCTCCCCATTCTCTTGCAGGTTTTGTTGCTTTCTGCAATTGGTGTTTCCTTCTGCTATTTCTTGTTGTCTCCACCCCCCCATCCCCGTTCTCTTGCAGGTGTTGCCCTCTCTCTGTGCTGTCTGTTTATGTGGTGTTTCTATTCCCCATCCCCATGTCTATCCCCATGTCTATCCCCTGGCCCGGTGACAAATACATTTGAATAAATAACAGTTCAGACAAAGGAGTATATTAATACTCTATTGTTAAAGTAAAATCTGTCTGGCACAATATGGTATCCAGCTCCTCATACTCATACCAGGTTGCCGGGCAGGACAGGTTAAAACTTTTTTTTTTAATTAAAAAAATTCTTATAACGCATATTTATAACCTTAAACTTTGTTAAAAGACACACATTTGTAGTAAATGCATTAATGATATCATCAGATAAAAATTGATGACAAGACAAGCTATTGTGAATGTATAGCTGTAAAGACGCGCAATATCGTGTTGCACAATAACCACAAAAATGCAATGCATCAGAACTGTTACATGTCTTATTACAATGGCCAAAGTCCACGCAGCAGTATTTCTCCATGAGCGGAACATTGCTTGTCTTTGTGTATGAAAGGGAGCGGAGAGAGAGAGCAGGCTTGACCCATGCCTTTGGCCTGTCTTATATAAACAGAGATAATAATCCAGGCTGCAAAAGAAACTACGGTCATTTGTTCCAAAGAGCTGTCAAGATGAAGACGCAGTCGACAAGCCTTCGAGTTAAGTTACCTGTGTTTGTGTTTGTCACAGAGGTGATAATTGTTTTCTTGTATGCTGCTTTTGTCACCTACGATGAGCATGCAGATGCCAAATTTCAGACTAACACAACTAACCCCATGGACAATGCAGTGTACCGAGATTACCCTTTTTTTACTGACATACAGGTCATTATATTCCTCGGCTTTGGGTGCCTGCTTGCATTTTTTCGACTGTATGGTTTTGGGGGGATGGTTTTTAACTTCCTCACGGCTACTTTTGCCATCCAGTGGGCCATTTTGGTGCAGGGGTACTTCCAGTTCAGCCATGACGGTAAGATCCACCTCGGAGTGATCAACCTAATAAATGCAGAGTTCGCCTGTGCTGTGGTGCTGATATCTTTCGGGGCAGTGCTGGGGAAGACAAGTCCTTTGCAGCTGCTGGTCATGGCTCTGCTGGAAGTGCCAGTGTTCGCAGTCACTGAGTGGGCCGTGCTGAAGTATCTGAAGATTAACGATGCAGGAGGCTCTATTCTCATTCACCTCTTTGCCTGTTATTTTGGTTTGGGTGTCACATTTGTATTATACAGGCCTGGCCTAAAAGAAGGCCATGCAAAGGAGAACACCAGCTACCAGTCCGACATCCTGTCTGTCATGGGGACCTTGTTCCTCTGGGTGTTTTGGCCCTCCTTCAACTCAGCATTAACCCTGAAAGGAGACGACCAGCACAGAGCCATCCTCCACACCTTCATCGGCCTCAGCGCCTCCACGCTCACAGCCTTCGCTCTCTCCGCCATGCTGAACAAAAACGGCAAGCTCACCATGGCTGATGTTCAGAACGTGACCCTTGCTGGAGGCGTGACAGTCGGGGCATCTGTGGACATGATGATATCTCCTGCAGCTGCATATGCCCTCGGTATGATTGGCTGCACTGCATGCATGCTAGGCTACAAGTACTTGAGCCCCTTCCTGGCGCGGCGCTTCAGGATCCAGGATCAGTGTGGAATACATAATTTGCATGGTCTAACAGGACTTATATCCTGTACTGCAGGGATATGTGCTATACTGATGGCAACCGAGGAGGTTTACGGCCCCAGTTTGTATGAGATCTTTACCCACAGAGCACCAGTGGAAGGAGACCCTAAGCTGCAAGAGCTGCAGATGTTGATCCCCAGTTTACAGCCAGGGTTGGGGAGGACTGCCCGGGAACAGGCTCTCTTCCAGGTCGCAGCTGTGTTCGTTACCATAGCAGTGTCAGCGCTGGGAGGCATCCTCACAGGCTTCGTCTTGAAGCTGCCGTACCTCGTATCACCATCCGACGATTTCTGTTTTGACGATGAGCTGTTTTTTGATGTTCCTCGGGACTATGATTCACCACTTAAATTCAGTAACATAAGTTCAACAGAGGATTCTTCTGCCTGACCTGCAACAGCCAAGTGTGGTCAGTGCAGTTGACTGAAGGAGAAAATGTAAATAAGCCTGTATTTGTCTTTATACGTCATGGAATTTACCATCACTCAACAGTGGGATACTATTAATTAAATGTTTATATCCATTACATTGTATACAAGTTGAATTAGTGATCATAAATAATAATGAAAAACAGTGCCAGTGCAGAGACATTGTCCAACGCTGTCTACTACAAATAGTAATGGTGTTATTTATTGTCCAACATGCAAACATAAAAGGAAATAGACTGTTATAGCTCTCTTGGCCACTTTGTCAAAAGTTTGTGATGTGAAATAAACTCTTTTTAAACTGTTTGCCAATTTTGTGGATGGATGTGCACCATCTTTTTTTCAAGGGGGTCTCTTCAGACACAAAAACATGGACTTAAACAAACAATTTAAAAACAACTAAACGTATAAAATTAAATAAATTTAAAGCAGCAAAAATATATGTGCAATAACATAAACACGCATAAGCAAACCAGGCTGTTACAAGCATCTACACAAAACTAATGACAAGTAAAATGAATGAACAACTGCCAAACCAAATACACCTAAAACACTTTGACAAATACTGTTAAAGGGTAAAGATGGTATATGATGTTAATATAATCCATAACAAAAAGTTAAAGATGGGATACAATTACTTTTATAACTTGAATGCGCAGCTTGGATGTTAATGTAATGTAGGGAAGTTGACATTTCTTTTTAATTATCAGTAGATGGCGACACAGAGCCGTGAAATAATTTGACCTGCCTGTGTTCTCGCGTGGAAAAGCGCGATTCCAAAGACATGAGGGGCGTTTGTGCCATCTGTTATGTGTTACAGGCAGACAGGAGGAAGACGGGTGTTATTCGACGAAACGACTTGTGCAAAATGTGTTGAGAAGATGTTAGTCAGCGGCCCTGCAGACCAAAAGCTAACGTCAAAATTATACCAATGGCCAAAAATCGATAGATTTACTTAGCAATGTGCTTCGACCTTCCTGTCTTACCTTCCTGTCTTCACCGGAAGTGGGGAGGTGCCTGCTGCTCGTTTTCGCCTTGAGCCCGCGCCTGCAGTTTAGCAAATATCTGACCGTTTTATGACCATTGGTAGAGCTGGGATTGCTTCTGCTATTTACGCTAATTAGACCAGTTATCCTGCCCGGCGCTGAGTTGATCTGTTATAATGGCGACTGGTCAACGTTTTCGTGTTTTGTTATTATCTTTTTAATAATATGATATCAGAACAGTCAAGTTGTCTGACTGGCTCATGTGCACAGTGGAGACTCATATGTTGTTGTTTTTAACACTATTTCTCACAGTCCAGTTTATCAATGACATTATTATTGTCTAACAAGCTAATTATTCTAAATTATATTATCAGTAAATATATATTATACAGTTGAGTGAAAAGTTGTGTTTGAATTCATACTTATAAATCACCGAAAACTTCAGGCTTAGTGATAGTTTGTGGTAACTGCAAATAACCTGCATCATCTGTGATCTTGCAATTTTTCACCATAGAAACAACAAGTTAATGTGCAAGCTTTTAAATATATGTAAAATAAGATATTAATGATCTAAAACAGAATATGGAGAAGAATTTAAAAGAGGCTGTGGCAAACAAAAGTGACAATTTAAAAGACCTCAAGTTTTAAAGGAGGTTGCATTAAGATGTAATGCATAGACACTGACAGCGTTGTGTTTTGACCCTACACTGACTTAGACTAAACCCTAGATATTTAGGATATTTAATATTTAACTATTTTTAGAGGCTATAAAAGGCTGGTCCCTGTGAGTGTATATAGTATAGTATTTTGGTTACAATATTATTACTAATGCATAAATGTTAATCAGCATGTTTCTCTTGTAAGTGGATGAGGTGGAGCTCATTTTGTACTGGGCTGCAACTAATTATTATTGCAACTTATTTTTATTGTGGATTAATCTGCTGATTATTTTCTTGATCAATCAATTTATTCTATATTACAGTCACAATAAAACAAAGCTCAAACCTTCAAATGTTTTGTCTGAGCAACAGTCCAAACCTCAATATTATTTGATTCATGGTGATTTAACAAGAAAAAGGGCAAATCTTCAGACTCGAGAAGTTGAAATTTTGAAATGTGTCAGGCATTTTTACATGAGAAATAACTTAAACGAATAATCATTTATCTAAACAGTTATATGTTATATTATACAAGGTATAATGTTATATATGATAAATGGTTTAACCTGTCGGGTTTGCAAGTTTTAAAAGTTCTTCATGTGTTTTGTATTTAAAATCTTGATTTGTAAAGTAACTTGTAACTGAAGATGTCAAATAATTGTATTGTAGGGTAAAAAATATGAAATGTAGTGGAGCAGAAGTAGAAAGTGTCATGAAATGCTAATACTAAATTAAAGTACAGATACCGCAAATGTGTAGTTAAGGACAGTACTTGAGTAAATAGTTCCACCACCGACAGTTTGCCTGTAGGGGTAGAGACTTGTTTGAAGAACTGAGCGGTGAAGTACTTGTTAGCTCCGGTAGGTGGCAGTAAGGCAACACCAAACATTGCCGCAGTCATAAACCTTCAAAGCAGCAGAAGAAGACGACGACGACGACGAAGGCAGGCGAGCATTTTGAGGCCAGGCCACGACCTGCTACGATAGTTGCTAACATTGAAAAAGAAAGGTTACATAACATCGAAAATTGTGATTGCATCTTAACATTGCGTGATCTGCCGGGAAGGAGACGTCGAGAAGAGTCTCTTCAGCAGCACATTTTCCGTGATATTTTGACTTTGGCACATCATTTCGCCAATTTGAAACGGTAACGTCAATGTTTGCTAGTGAAGCTAGGTCGCTGCCGCGGAAACGCTGTTAGCTGGCCATGTTGGATCTCTAACGTTTCTGTTCACTTAGCGCTTGTTTTTCCAACGTTGAATATTATCTACACAACCGCAAGCATTTTGAGGTTTCTAATTGATTCTTTCCGCGCAAATTTACACATTTATTGATCCTTATATCAGGAGTCTTGTCAAACGTAGCGGTAAAGCAATAATAAGGGTAATTGAAATAAGCTACCGTTGAAATGACGGAGGTGTTAGCTTCCCTAAATGGCTAGTTAGCGTTAGCTTCCTGTTAAGTGCGACGCGTATTTATCCTTTATGTTATCGTCACTTTTAATGTTAAATATATGTCGGTGTTTGAGCTCTATTGAATAGTTGAGGTTGGTATGGGTAGAATGAATGAGATAATTTGCATTTCAATGTGTCGCATTCAAGGTTAAATGTGTAATATTGCTTAAGGAAGTTGGGGCAAACTCCTTGAAACACTATTGTCGCCATTTAACTTATTTTTAGCTTATAATTCTCTGGGTTTTAAATATACCTAAATTTAACTAACTTATCTGACATGGTCGTAAACAGAATATCTGATTTCACTTATCATGTTAAGTGTAAGCTGTTTAACACACAACTCGTAAATCCTCACCAGTCTTCTCAAACTTGTAACGTTATGCAGTTGCATGACAAAGATCCAAGACAGAGAAAGTGTCAGTGTGGTGTAGTTGTACGGTAAGGGAAGAAAACCTGTGACCAACTGCATTAAAAACACATTAAACAGTTTCTTGCTTTTACAGGACTTAAAAATATTTTCTTGCATGCATGTAAAGGTGTAATCATTGTTGTCTGTCTTTCACAGGATCATCATGGCTGATGATTTTGACGTTGAGGCCATGCTGGAGGCTCCATACAGAAAGGTGGGTTGCAGATCACAGAGATGAGGCCTGTTTCACTGTTATGATTTACTCTTTGAGTCCTTTTTTATATTTGCTACTGTCTGACAAAGTTTACTTGAATGTTGTGTGGTGTGATTGAGTATTTTAAAACGCAATACAGAATTATAAATAAATCCACATCTATCTCTCTTTATAGACTTCCCTAATGATATCTCACCTCTACTCCCATGAATTCATCTTTGATTCCACTGTGAACTGTGAAAAAAAGGAAGGTAGTTATTGTGCATATACTGATGTACTGTGGTTCACTTTAGGACTAAAAGAGATTCAACCTAGAACATCCAATCCGTATTCGGTTGCAACAAGGTGAATGCCAATGGTTGATAAGCCCATCCTTAACTGTCCAGCAAA
The DNA here is from genome assembly GCF_021292245.1 of Micropterus dolomieu. Taxonomy (NCBI): domain Eukaryota; kingdom Metazoa; phylum Chordata; class Actinopteri; order Centrarchiformes; family Centrarchidae; genus Micropterus; species Micropterus dolomieu. The sequence continues at coordinate 13,514,260 of NC_060157.1, forward strand.
GGAGGCAGTATTCAGATTTACAGTCTGCATGCCATCACTGTCTCTGAATATGCAGCCCCATATAATCAGATTTAAACGCCAGTTCTGGAATAGAGAAACAAGTGTCTCTCACCGTGTGGCTTTGACAAGATGCATCGCTCGGTCACCTTTTAACTAATTTAATTTGAACCAAATTGCTCTTCAAGTAAGAATCGTCATGTATTAAACTGTGAATGGAAAAATGATCTCCCAAAGTTAATTAGGGATACTCAATTGTGTTTGTATCGGACTATAACTGTTCTAAATCCAAAAGCTGTACTTTGACAACAGTATGCTTGAAAATGTAGATATTGCCGTTGTGGATTTCTGACCAAACACGTGAGCCATGTCATGATTTTATGTCAAATTAAAGGTAAATAATTTTCTCTTGTTTGTAAATATGAATACTGCCTCTTTGCCTTAGTCAACTATAATGTGAATCAGCATCTTGATTGTGCATGCGCCACAGATATTGATATATTACTAGAATGACTGTAAAATGGATACATCTATCTAGCATCATTGTATTATAAAGTGAGTTTTCAGTAGTTAATAATTCCTCCTTAAATCAAAAGGTTGGAAGTATTTTTATATCATGCAAACTAAAGATAATGGCAGTATAACACGTGGCTGAATTGATGGATTTATTTCAGTTTTTTTATTTTTTTTATTTATTCATTTCTTTTCTTGGGCGTCAATATTACTAAGAAGTGTGAATCCCTGTTTGCTTCAGGGCAAGATGTGTGACAGAGGTGGCATCGAGCTCTTACAGTCCAAGAACGAAAATGGGTGAAGATCACTGGACTGACACCAACCACACAGGATCTCTTTTAGTGGCCGTGGGCCATGCGTGGTCACATGATTAGGCACAAATAGTGGCAGTGGCATTGGTACGACCTAGTGGAAGGGGAATGGTGGAGATGATCTGGCTACTGTCAAAGCTTCCTGAACTCTGCTAATATGTTGGACACTCCCTTAACTTTGCTTTGTTGCATTACTGTACTGAGCAGCCTTGTTTTAAAAAAAATAACAATAAAAAAAATAACTGGAGTGGGATGGGATCTATTGGGGTGGTGGAAGGACACTGTCCAGATATGACAGTAGGAAATTTTAAGTACTATTATTAATTGAATATATTCTGCATTTTCTCTTGTCCCACCCCATCCCCTTTACCTTGACGACTTGAAATGTTTCATCTACGTCCTCATGATGTTCTTCTATCAACCTTGCTTAGGATGAGATCAAGTCCTCTCATGCAAATGGACACGACGACCAGAACAAGAAGTAAGTTTTGAACATATGGTACATTAGCTTCATGTCTTTAAACCACATGAAGTCAATCATTTAAAATGTGTTCACTTTGTACGACGATAGCAGTGTTGTAACATGTTTTAGGAAAAGAAGGAGCCGAAGCAGGAGCCGAAGTCCCGGCTCTAGGAAGAGAAGAAGCAGAAGCAAAGACAAAAAGAAGGGCAAGAAGAGGAGCAGGAGCCGAGAAAGAAAACGTAGCCGTAGCAGAGAGCGCCATCGCAGCGGCTCCCGAAGCAAGGAACGTTCTGGGCGGTACAAGGCACGCAAGAGCCCCGTGTATGTGACCTTTATTTTTTTTTTTCCCACTTGCCTGCATAAACTGTTGCCACTTTATTTCGTACACCTGTACAATATAATACACTTAAATATAACAGCCCTGCTAACTACTTTTATAGAGGTCAGTGTTTGGCTTTTGGTGACAGTTTCACAACTGTGTAATTGTATTATTTAGGTCAAAGTTTAAGCTGGTGTTGTATTGGACTGTTTATATTGAGAGGTGTTTTATAAAAATAAAAGGTTCTGCACCCCATTCACATACATGAGGGTGGTATATTATTAGGATCACCTTTTTAATATAATGCAGTACAGCACACAAATACTAACTAGGGCCACAACCCTAAAGATAAACGTCAGAGGCATTTGACATACTACGTCATTGGAGTATTGTCAGTGGTTCACCTTCTTCACAGCAGACATGTTGACATGTCGTAGTAGAAGCAGGTGTGTTACTGATAACATTAATGATGACTCTTTTCAAGTGTGACAGTGAGTCAGCAGGCTTAATACTAGCATCCTAAAACAGAAGCAACAAAATGATCATTTTGTTATGTACACTTGTTTGTCCTACTGTGACATACGAGAAGGTCTTCTAGGAAACGTGGCTCTTTAGAAATTACTTGATTGCTAGTTTCCTGGAGTACTGCGGTAGACAGCAGTATTAATGTTGATTGACAACTTCTAATATGTTGCTCACACAGCACAGTATGTAGCAGGCAATAACAGGACCCTGCTCTTTTTCTCATACACAGCACATGCATCCATATAATTTTTGCAAGAAACTTTATTTGAAATTAAAAATTTATGTTTCAGCCGTAAACGTTCCAAAAGCCGGAGCCCCTTCAAAAAGGAGAAGAGTCCCATAAGGTGAGCTGAATATTTAGGGCTGTGGATACATTACCTGATTTTGTGATAGCATCCTCAAATCCAGTAATTGTCTTCAAACCCATGAGGTTTACAGATCTTCAAAAAAATTTAATTAAGACAAAGATGCTGTATAAAAAAATCAGGGTTTATCTAGGATTTACACCAAGTTTTGATAATTTCACCCATTTATTAAATGGCTCATTTTAATGTTTCTACTGGCACACTCACTTTTTAAACATTAGGTGTTTTTTTTCTCTCCTTTTTAAGGCAACCAATTGACAATCTAACACCAGAGGAGAGGGATGCTCGCACAGTTTTCTGCATGCAGCTTGCTGCAAGAATCAGAGCCAGAGACCTGGAAGACTTCTTCTCGGCAGTGGGAAAAGTCAGTCTATTTTCAAGTTATAGTCATCTTTAATCCAGCAGGTCTGTATGTAGAAACAATGTCTGAAATGGTCACTGTGTCTCTGCAGGTAAGAGATGTGAGAATGATCTCGGACAGAAACTCCAGGAGGTCAAAGGGCATTGCATACATCGAGTTTGTGGAGGCTTCTTCTGTGCCACTGGCAATTGGATTGACTGGCCAGAGGCTTTTAGGAGTGCCCATCATCGTCCAGGCCTCTCAGGTCATGGTAACTTAACCTAAATGCAGACTGCACCTGGATTATTTCTACCTGTGACTGAACATATTGATAGACAGCTGCCATGCTTCAGCAGTTGAGAGATGTCTGCCCCAAAAGCTGAACGTGCTTGTTGTCGCACACTAAGTATTTGAAACAAAAACATGTTGGAAATGCAACACACAGCTTAAAATTTTCACACTCTTGTTAGCCAGTACATTCCTGTAAAAACACATTTTTCTTCCTTCATCTTGTTTAACCCATTCCACACTGACGTACTGAACTAAGATAATGACGTTACTTTCCCTATGTGCTTACAGGCAGAGAAAAACAGAGCTGCAGCTGCTGCCAATAATCTACAGAAGGGCAGTTCGGGTCCAATGCGGCTGTACGTGGGCTCGCTGCACTTCAACATTACTGAAGAAATGCTTCGAGGGATCTTTGAGCCTTTTGGGAAGGTCAGGAACAAGTTTCACAAATGATGTTGTTGACTTGTTTTGCAGATGCATTCATTACAATCATTTTTGTGTCTGTGTTTGTTTCCAAAGATTGAGGGAATCCAGCTAATGATGGACAGTGAAACTGGACGATCCAAAGGATATGGCTTCATATCGGTAATTAAAGCATCTGTATTTAGTTGAATCCTACTTAAAGGACAGGACTACTCTGTGTCTATAGGTAATCACACATCTGAGCTAACAAATGACATGTGGAGTTCCCTAAGGCTCCATTCTGGGGCGTCTTTTGTTTAACATTTACATGCTTCCACTGGTTCAGATTATGAAAAACTAAACAAAATGTTACCATAACTATGCAGATGACACACAGATTTACATAATGATTTCACCAGGGGACTATGACCCCATAAAAGCGCTGAGTAACTGTATTGAGCAGGTCAACGATTGGATGTGCCGGAATTTTCTTCAATTAAACGAGGATAAAACGGAAGTTGTTGTTTTTGGAGCCAGGGAAGAACGATTGAAAGTCAGTGCACAGCTTCAATCTTTTAATAATGTTAAGAACCACAAATCAAGCCAGAAGTCTTGGTGTAGTCATGGACTCAGACCTGAATTTGAGGAGCCACATGAAGACAATTACAAAGTCAGCCTATCACCTGAAGAATATATCAAGGATTAAAGGACTTATGTCTCAGCAAGACCTGGAAAAACTCTTCTGTGCATTTATCTTCAGTCGACTCGACTACTGTAACTGTGTAAGAAATCCATCAGACAGCTGCAGCTGATTCAGAAAGCAGCTGCTCGGGTCCTCGCTAAGACCAAAAAAGTGGATCACATCACTCCAGTTCTGAGGTCTTTACATTGGCTTCCTGTGTGTCAAATAATTGATTTCAAAATCCTGCTGTTAGTTTATAAAGCACTGAATGGTTTAGGGCCAAAATACATTTCTGATCTTCTGCTTCGTTATGAACCATCCAGACCTCTCAGGTCGTCTGGGGCGGGTTTGCATTCTGTCCCCAGAGTCAAAACTAAACAAGGAGAAGCAGCGTTCAATTATGCTCCGTATATCTGGAACAAACTCCCAGATAACTGCAGGTCTGCTGAAACTGTCAGTTCTTTTAAACTAAGACTGAAGACTTTTCTTTTTATCATTGCTTTTAATTGATTTTAACTAGAGAGAGTAGATTAAGTGTACTTCTGTTTGTTCTCTTTTCAAAATAATTCAATTATTTGCTCAACCCCTCAGCCTGTTTTTATTTTCCATTTAACTCTTAACCCTGATTGTACAATGCACTGTAAGTTTTACTGTCCTGTTACCCTGTTATTTACCTTTTTTTTTAAATCCTGTTTTTATTTTGCCTTGTTGAAATGTGCTATACAAAAAAACTTGCATTGCCTTAATTGACACTGCTTTAGTGTTTGCAGTTAGTTTGATTAACCTCCTTTTTATTTTTTTTAAAGTTTGCAGATGCAGAATGTGCAAAGAAGGCCTTGGAGCAGTTGAATGGCTTTGAGCTGGCTGGACGTCCAATGAAGGTGGGGCATGTTACAGAGCGCTCAGACTCGTCGACAGCCAGCTCATTTCTGGACAACGACGAATTGGAGAGGACCGGCATCGACCTCGGCACCACAGGACGTCTACAGCTTATGGCACGACTAGCAGAAGGTTTGTTATAACCACCATCCTTTTTGAAAAGAAAGTCCAAGCAGGGAAACATTTAGATATTTTTCTACTGGGGGGGATCTCAGGTTTCAGCTTTTTAAATAAGAAGGAAATTGATATTATTTTTGGCCCATTTCCCAAGATGTAAATTTTATTTTTTAAATACACAACTAATTTCTCTGTCCGTCCACAGGAACTGGTCTAAAGATTCCTCCTGCTGCTCAGCAGGCTCTACAGATGACTGGGTCCATACCCTTTGGAAACATCGCTGCTCCACCAGGTGAGGCTTTAGATGACGGAGAACATTTCTTGTGAGTGATTTTATTTATTGGGAAAGTAAGTGACACATCTTGTTTCAGCTGTTCCAACTCCAGCTCCAAGCCAAGCCTTGAACCTCCCATCACAGCCGCTGGCCACACACTGCCTTCAGCTGTCCAACCTGTTCAACCCACAAGCGTAAGGACATTATCATTTTAGATAGGTTCACATTTCTTTTAAGTTTGTCTTAAAAAAATACTCACCTGCCCATATGTACATTGAAAGAGTTTATGTAGGGCTTATGTAATTAGTCCTGTCCATGTTGGCTTCCTAAAGCGATGTCAGTGTAAATCATGGGGGAACAAAATCCAACTTAAGTAGAAATGCTGCCCAAAGTTCAATCAAAGCTAATGAGGTTTTAGCAGTCTTGAGTTACACAAACCAAGTAGGTGTCTTTCAGTTACTGTCTCAGCTCAGTAATTCTCACTGTGGAAGCTCAAAAAAGGGACTTCACAAAACATTGGCTGTGGAACATTTCCAGAGACCTAATCATCTATTTTTAGAACTCGTTTTTCACTGTTAATCTTTTTAAGAAAAGATCATTGCAGCCAATATGGACAAGGCAAGTTAGTTTTGATGGACTAAAAAAAGTGAATCTACTGATTCAAGAAAACTGCCAATCTGAAGCCACTGGATTTCTAACATTACCAAACATGTTTTTCAGGGAAAACGATCCCAGCTGGGCCATCGAGATCCAAGATGATGTTATTGAGGAGTGCAACAAACATGGAGGAATAGTTCACATTTATGTTGATAAGAACTCCGCTCAAGTAAGTTGATGCTTACATATGTATTAGTCTGTTCATCCAAATACTATTTGCACTTATCTGTAGTGGATAACAAGGAAAAAATCTTTAAGAGTTGATATGAAAACTGGATCCTGATCTTTATTCTCTAAAGACATTCTTTGTAATATTCTTTCACAGGGTAATGTGTATGTGAAATGTCCCTCAATACCAGCAGCGATGGCAACTGTAAATGCACTTCATGGACGCTGGTTTGCAGGTATGTAATGCCATCAGGTTGAGTTGTTAAAAGCAAAAAATGCAAACATTTTCCAGGTTGTAATCCTTATTTCTTTCTCAGGCAAAATGATCACAGCAGCCTACGTTCCCTTACCAACCTACCACAACCTTTTCCCTGATTCAGTAACAGCGAAGCAGCTTCTAATGCCGGCACGTCGATAGTCAACATGCGTATGAAAGGCAGTGTAAATACATTTGTTTGCATTCATGGAAATGTCATTGAGGCAGACTGATTTGAATTGTTTGCATTCATGGAAATGTCATTGAGACAATTGCATTGAAATTATGCATTGAAATTAGTTGGCTGTGTGTAATAAAAGTTGCCTCAAGTTCATGTGTTCACCATTGAAAATTAGGCAGTTTTTTCCCCCCTTTTTTTGAAGTTGCTTTTCAAAGATTTTTGTGGGTGTGTTGTAAACTACCACTGAGGAGTAAGCTGCAGGTATCTATTGGTCTGTATGTTTTTAAATATTACTGTCTTATCTGCTTGTTTAAATCAGTTTTAGATCTAAAAATAAATTGCAAAGAGTTACAGAAATGTGTTGGGTTAATAGGCCTTAAATGCCAAAAGTATATCAATGTCAACAATAATCCTTTGTAACTTTTTACAGCCATAATTTCATTTTTTGTATGAAGGCTCCCAATAAACTTTGGCAAATTTGACAATTCAGCTTATGTTTTTGTACCCTTTTTTGGGGTTTTGTCATCCCAGGTTCAATTTAGAAATGCAGTTGAAATTTTAAGTCTCAGATAGTACTGGACACTCTTCTGTTGCTGTCACTGACAATGTCTGCAGTAGATTGGATTTAAACCAGAGTTGACTTGTTATGGTTAAGTATTGAACATAAAACCTTGAGACCAAATGAAATTAAGCCTATGAAGTAAAAATGGTTACATTCAGCCAGCAACAAACAAATCTGAAACCTCACTCTACATGGTCAGAACAAACTAGCAGTTTGATGGTGTTGAGCTCTTGACCCCGATTTAGTCTCTACAGAGAAACTACAGATTTGATTTAAATGGATGAAATGACAGTTTGTAAAAATAAGGTTGAAGTCAAACTTCAATATGGGTTTTGCTGCTACAGCCTCACTTGGTACAGTATGAGTGCAAATCTTAACTTGGTAATGTCATTTGTACTGACAGTCCTAGATGGTTCATAGAGAGGCGGCTGTGCTGTCCTTGGAGGTGTGGGCAGTCAACCACATGTATATTTGCCAAAACAAGCAATGGGTCTACATAATTCTCTTGTGAAACATGTTTGAGGCAAAGACAGCGTATTAGAAAGCTTATTTTGACAAGGAACACAAATGGTGAGATTTGTGCTCTATTGGGAGTGATTTCAAATTGTAAGACTTAAAGCCAAGTTACGCTTCTGTGTAGAGTCCTAAATACGCCGTCGTAAACATGTATACTTGTGCGTATCCATTGTTTGCGTTGGTCTAGACTATTACAGGCAATGGCGACAAACTGAGCTGATCGATGTCGAACAGTAGTTATTTTTAATGCAATTACTTGCACGCGGAAACGAAAGATCATTTGAAAATGGCGGTGAAGAAGGACAAGCCGGAAACGCGATGCTACCAAGCTAACCAATCACAGTTGTGGTATGTTTGGACGTGACGTGTACTTGCTTTTTTGGGAAGCTGAGCGTCTACTGCGTAGATTTTACATAAAAGTACAAGGCAACTTATTTTAGAAGCATTTTGTTATTTGTCTTAGTTCTCTTTAAAACCCAACAGCAATAAATAAAATGTTCTGACGCAAAAATGAAAAAGATCTGGTCTGGCAGGGCTGTTGAAAGCACATCCAATCATTGAATTTGGCCTGAATGAAACTCTTGGCTGGCCTACCTACCTGTGCACTCAGTGAGCAAGAAAATGTGCTTTGGAGGGAGAGGGTGGGATTTTTTTCAGTTTGATACTTCCAAATATCGATCGGTCTCTCCAGCTTTAAAAGGATGAAGACTAACCTGTTGGTTTGGCAGATGTACGTCTGATTAATGTCTGTTAAAAGGACAGTGCACATCCACTTCCCTGAGCTTTCCTATGGAACCATCCAGGACAGTCTCCTCACAGACAATTTTAAACCTAGAGCAGATGTACTGCTGCATTGACCTTTTGTGTTTAACATATGACACAAGACAGATTTAATGCATAAACTGTAAACTTTATCTTCTAACAAAAGGTCTTGCAACAACAAAATAACTTTAACTTTACAAATTTTAACCACAGAACATTTCTCTTTCTCTAAATTTTACTTTTTTTTTCTCCCCCCCCCCCCTCCAGAAAGTCTTGACATCTGGAAAAAATGACATGGTTAAGTCTTTTGTGGTAACATTTTCTCAGCACACTTTCTATGAAACACAGCTGTGTAGGATTTTTCCAGACCTAAGTTCCTGATGTTTCATTCAGGAGTATTGTCAAATTGAAAGAACTTTAACCAAATAAGCAAATGCTGTTAACTTGATGCAGATATTTGGTACAATTAATAAATTAATATCCACAATAGGACATTAATTTAAAGAAAAGCAAAGTTTAAGTTAAGATGAGCAATACTGCCAACAATAAAACTGACACGTCCAACTTAAACGTATAATAACTGTAAAGCTTGAATACTGCATGTGTGGTAAACAGCAAGGTGAAAATGTCGCAACAGTCAAAGAGAAGTTGCTGCTGACCTGAAAGGGCTCTTCACTTTTTAGGAGAGCATTCCTTCACCTGGTGAGCCTGCAGGACAGCGATCGCCTCATCCACCTGGCCAAAGTAACACCATTGTCAATATCAATAGCACTGATGTCTTTACAGGAGTTAGTCAGGAGTTGCTTTGCTTAGCATAGCAAAAGACTGGAAACTGTTAGCTTGGCTCTCTCCAAAGTAAACTCCACCTACCAGGACCTCTAAAGCACACTAATTAACACTTAATATCTTATTTGTGTGTGCTGGACCGACCCCCCCCCAAAAAAGCTATTCCTTTAATAACGAGCCTAGTGTACCGCAAATTAAAAACGTGGTGTAAGTATTAAACAAAACAGCACAGACTGGATAAACAGGGGCCATAATGAAGGTTGTGGCAGAGAGAAGAACGTGAATCAACTTTTAATCTACAGGAATATCAATAACATCAGACATTAAGTAAAAGCACTACATTTTCTAGAGAGCAACATAATTATCTAAACTTAGTGCGGATTGAGTGGTCATAAACTTGACACTTGAAATCACTAATATCACCAGCTGCAACTGAATATAAGTGCTGTACCAGTACAACACCAACTCACCTCCACCTGCAGGACCTCCTGCTATGACCCCCCCCCCCCCACCACCATGTGTTTACAACTCTGTCTCCACCTGTTGCGATGGTTTGTGTATATTTTGCATGTCTGTCATGCGTCACCCAATCTCCTTTTCATTCCTCATGAAGTTACATCAGTAATATATTTCATTTCGAGAAACTGAAGCATGTTTGACAGCCGTGGAAGCATTTCAAAAAGCAAATCATGGCAAAAGGCTTGTAATCTGCCCAAACCCTAAACAGCAACTGTGTAATGTTTAGATGTAGGACAGTGAACATAATTATGCCTTAGACTGAAGAGACTCGGGCGAGTCCAGCATGTGCAGCAGCTCCGTGTTGTCTATCTCCAGCAGCATCCCAGTGATTTTTCCAGCCAAGTTTGGGTGAAGGGCATGGATCAGTGGGTACAATCGCTCCCCTAGTATCACAGAGAGAGCGAGATGAAGAGATTAACAACCAGATACACATGTTGTCATTCAGTCTACATAAGGGGGGGGGGGCTGAATTGTATGATGCCACACCAAGAAGCTGTTTCTGATCCATGAGAGGAGCTGCAGCCAACATTGAGGCAGTGAGCGGCTCTTGGGCTTGAATGTGCACCAGCTGCTCCATCATAGGTGCAGGAACAACCTGAAGACATCGAGTACAACACGACTTTACTCCAATGAGTCATTTTTCCCCTGTAACATTTTGAGGTTGCTGACCACAAAGCTGGACACAGCACCGCAACTCAACTATAGAGTCAATTTGTCCCAATCAATCGTGTCAACCACAGGACATTTGATCCCACGGTTGGGTAGTAGTAACACCAAAGAAACGTAGTAATGCTCACGATGGCAAATGTAATCGGCTTTGCTTTCCAAATGGAAGGGAATGCATTCAACATGTTTGTCAGACCACTAAAGCTACATTTCACACTATAGGGCTCATTGCTCAAATCTGATTTATTGCCCAGATCAGTTCATATTATTTTAAATGTGTTTTTATTTTTATTTTAGATTTCTGAGTCATATATGAGCAAACAAGTCAGATTTAAATCACTTTGGCTGCATTCAGATTGCAGGCCAAAGTGACCCAAATCCGATTTTTTGCTCATGTGTGATCTGATCTTCTCCAGATCAGATCTGTATCGGATTTGGACCACATATGAAAGTGGCCTGATACAGATCGAATCTTTTGAAATGTGACTTCAGTCTGGACACTCAGATCAGAATTGGTGCGACTTTGATGTCACTCTAGAGCTGCTGTTGTCACAGTTCTGCTATAGACAGAGCCGCGGTAAACAATAAAAACTCCACAAAAGCAATAATTACATATGTGGCTCTCTTTCTTCTCTACCTCGCTAAAAAAATTAAATAAAAACAAAAAAAACAAATCGGAATTGACCATTACGGCTTGCAATCTGAACGCAGCTTTAGATACACAATGAGTCTTGGTTAAGAAAAACTACATATAAACGTAATTTTGTTTACAAGAAAACTTCACAGGGTACAAGAAACAACCCTAACAGTGGTCACCACAGTGGCTTTCACAGAGGTTTCTGGTCCCGGTTGCGTATTAGAATTAGACAACAATACAATGCAGACTAAAGTACCTGCATTCTTGTCATGGGTGCAGGTATAGTAATGACCTGCTGGACGTTTCTTACTGCAGACGCGTACTTGTACTGGCTGCTTCTGGTCCCACCAGGCATGTCAGTACGCCCTCCTACAGTCTGGGTCCCGATGTTATCTAAATAAAGGCATTACACATGTCAGATACTACCCATCCACGTTAATGGCACATTTTAGAAGGATGGAGCTTTTGTTGTCATAGTTGTGGTACCTACTTGTCTTTTGTGTGGAGCTTATGATGCGTGGAGCCTGGGTGGAAGCCTGTCTGACTGTAGCGATAGGGTTCGTTCCACGTCGAGGAACAGAACTACCAACGAACTGGGTTGTGTAGGGGCCTAAAAACATTGGAGACGGCATTTATACACATTGCATGTACACACAGATACACATGACCATGAAACAAATAACCCATTCACCCTGTAGTCTCGGTGGTTGTCCTGTCCAACGAGGGACTGGTCTCATGTTGCTGACAGCATTGTGGTTGTAGAAGGAGCGAGTGGGAGGCTGCAAGATAAATATTAGCTGATTGAATCACTTTGCAGGTCAACCTCTGTATGACATTTTAATTGAAAGTTTTGTAATGGTTGGCCTGTGATGACTGGGAAATTGAATAGATATTAGACATGTGTCATTCAAGCAGGATCCTTAACACCTGCCAACTACGAAAGTCCAGTAAAATACGCATACAGTCCCATCATATTGGTATAAACTATGATTTCCTGATGTCTATTCTGTGCACGCATGTCCAAGTGACCCCTCCTCTGTTGCTCTTCCTCAAGTTTTCCCTTGTTCCCCTCATTCGAGTAGAGTAGTTATTGTATGTAGTGTATTTTAAAGCCCCTTGAGGCAAATTGTGATTTGGGATACTGAGCTATATAAATAAAACTGACATTTCGACTAGGTTTATTTCTCTAGGGGAAAATTTTTAACATTACCTGCCCTGGTTAGTGATTTTAATCCTATCTGGTGCATACATGCGAGTCATTTTCCATCTCCACACCAGTAACAATTACAGCCGCAATCATCTGCAGTTTTTTTGGCAAAAAGAAAAACTGGTGTGCAGGAAGAGCTGCTTGTCCTTTTACTGCATTTTACCAACTCGAAAAATATTTGAGAACCAGTACAACGGCAGAAAGGATTAAAGCCATCAAGAGAGTAAGAACCTGGTAAAAGCTCATCAAATGGGTTGTTGTAATGTTAGCATTGAACATCTTGAACATGTCTATGGAGCACATTCCTCCCCTCCCCTGTAATGTTAATCCCATCTAAATGGGGTTTAACGCTGTGGGAGAAAAAATTTTTTTTTCCTAAGTTACCAGCCACTATAAACATAGTGTGCCTTTCTTCGTCAGAGAAAGTAAAAGTGTGCGTCCTGCTCATTGTTCAGGTAAAAAAATCCCAGCGCACCACGGAGTGTTTCCGCAATGGCAGTCTGATCAGAGCAGAAAGCTTGGGAGCAGCCAACAGACTGCAGTTGCGCCGTCCTGAAAACTCTGCTTGGTGGCCAAGCAAAACATTTTAAATTCGGACAAAAGTATCACTACTACTAGTTAATTTTGCTGTACAAATCAAAGTTGGGATGCAGTCGACAAAACATATCGTCTTTATGTAAAGCAATCAGTGATTTTTAGCATGATGAATGTAACATCCTCTTTCCTTGTTACTGTTCAAACCTCCATACCTGTGGTACAGTCATGTAGTATCCAGCCTGCTGGTAGGAGTCAATGATCGGACTTGTCATGCTCCTCAAGGTAGCAAGTCTCTGCATGTATTTATTGGTCAGGATGGCTTTACGCTCCTCCCTTCGCTGAGCCAGAGCCACATACAGTGGCTTGGTTGCAACAATTCTCCCGTTCATTTCAGTTACTGCTTTTGTTGCTTCCTCGGGTGAAGAGAAACAGACAAAGCCAAAGCCCTTGCTTTGGGAGCCATCTGTCATGACCTACAGGAAACAAAGACGCTCAAGTTCAGAAATGTTGGACATACTTCAGGAGTGTAGCATTAAGACTTGGAATTGAGTCACAAAAATGAGGACGTGCAACTAACATGCTGCGATACTCCACTTACTTGAAACCTGAAAGCCTGAAGACAAAAAGCTGAAGGGGACTTGACTTTGTGAGCCATAAGTATTGAAAAATGTCTGCCAATCTGTAATGAATAATTAATATCATAACCAGGATTGGCCCGATACGAACTCAAATAGCTGGATCAGGTATCGTGACAAGTGGGTCAATCTACGGGGCCGCATCTATTCAATTATGTGGGTACTAAATGACTTGTTAACAGTGCGCAGGTAGACCCAAACATTTTGCTATGAGAGCTAACATAGGATTTTGCTTTACAAAGTTAAGAAATGTTTAATGTTGCATTACACATAAAATGAGGGGTGGTAGCAGTCATTATATAAAAGGCATGTGTTCACTATTACGTTACATGTCGAGGAGATGGTGGATAGTTTACACACAGACCAAGTAAAGCAACAGCAGACACTAGAATGGAGATGCTGGTTTTGGTCGTTTGTTAGGCTACGTCATTAACAAGCCGGTATGTGACGCACCTGCTGATAACGGATCACGGGTGGAAAACTCCGGGGGAAAAAAAGAGGGGATACAATCAAGATGCCAGCTCAACAATGTGATGCTGTCAGCCATCGCCGATGGACGATGGCACTGTCTATTGATCCAACCCTAGTGTGTACTCGCAAATATTTGTGAAGAAAACCAAAGTCTTATCTAATTACAATACCTTGGCACTTGTGATGGTGCCATAAGGGGCAAACTCCTTCCGGAGTCTCTCGTCATCTATGCTATCGTCCAAGTTCTTCACATACAGATTCACCCCCTGGAATCAGAAAGATTAAGACATGTTATGTTTTGTGCTTCCCAACCACTTTGTCTGTCAAGCTGATCAACATAAAAGCATCAAATGCAAATATATGAATTCAACATAAAAATTTAGTACCTAGTACAACTTACGAGTAAAAATTCAATGACAGACAACTTGGAACCTTCCTCTTTCCATCTTTATGTAACATTTCTTTTCTAAGAAATGTTACATATAAAGTTTTAAACCTCCCATGACATTTTGCATAGTCCTCATGAGTTTGTAAACTGCCATTATAAGTCTTCACAAGCACCTGATGCGCGCTTTGATCTGGTCAAACGTGTGCTTGAGCTCTCATTACATTTTGCATAGTCCTCATGAGTCTGTAAATTGGCTCAGGTCATCCTTCCGCATAAATATCGAGTGCAATGATGTTGAGGAACTGCATGTCCTGCATGTTGAAAATCCTGGCATCACTAGTCAATCAGCTGAAACTGGCACACAGCAATATGAGTTTGGAGACGTAGAGTTCAAATCAAGTGGTACCTTAGTTTTACATTTTGTAGATACGCTTCTTCGCTTTTACATGCGGTAGATTTCAATATCGATATCACTCTTATATGTGACTATTAAATAGGAAGCTACAGCCAGGAGATGGTTAGCTTAGCACAAAGACTGGAAACAGCTCACTGGGCTCTGTCCTAATGGTGACAAAACCGGGATAAACAGTACCTGTAAAACTCACTAACTTACGTTATATCCTGTTTACTGGAAAACAAAACAAAAAACAAACGAGTGTGTCGGACTATGTCTCCGCAGGTTGCCTGGTAACCTCACTCCAATAACAGGACAACAGGATATAACTTTTTTTAAATGAATGAGCGTTGGTAGTTAGATTTTTACCTTTGGGCAGAGCCTGACCAGCTGTTTGCTCCTGTTTCCAGCCTTTGTGCTAAGCTAAGCTAACTGACCGCAGCCTTAACGCACACACAGATGAGAAAATGGGTACCAGTTTGTAAACTGCCATTATAAGTCTTCACAAGCACCTGATGCGCGCTTTGATCTGGTCGTTTGATCTGGTTGACATTTAACTCAGTGACAAGAAAGCAAGATAGCGTTATTCCCAAAAATATCATTCTATTCCTTACCTTACTCTAACCCTTAGGGGGTAAGAAGAACATTATGCGTCTGTATTCAGAGATGTATCCAAAGCTCTGTTGGCCCCCATGTAGGGTTGGGTATCAAGAACCAGTGCCAAATTGCCAAATACCGTGGATATACCGCATATCGTTAAGACACATGCATTTCAATTCTGCTTATCAGTTCCTAACTTCTTGCATATTTCCGTTGCGCCACCGATTTAACTGCAGTGAGTATTTTACAGTCCATTAAAGTTGCACTTTTCTGTCAGAACCTGCTATAAGGACTTAATGTCACGCCATTTGTTATGCAATATGTCAACAAAGCGTGCGATAAGATAGTACTTGTGTTTACATTCTGGGACCATGGTGGACCGCAGCAAACGCTCAAAAGTTAATGAAAACTAATGATGTCTTCAAATTATTCCAATATATAATTTCTTAGATATTAGTCCCCAGAGACGCCCCTCTATTACAGAAACAGATTAGCAAGGAGAGAGTGGATGAATGCCACCAAGCGGCGACAAGATTTGTGGTGATGGTGTTACATCCCTTTGCTACAGTTGACTCGCCGTTTAGTTATGTAATATGCATTACTTATATCGGCTCATTCACAACAATGTCCATGGACTTCAGCCTTCTTTGATATTTTCCTGATTCATAGCACATCAGAAACAGCTGAGAGGTCACTCCTTATGAGAGAGTAATATTTATTTTTATAATTATAGGGAACAAGAAACATTCCTGTCACTTTACTGATTATGGATTAGAATATTGGAATCATAACCAAGATTAAATAAGAACCAGATTTGATGAGAAGAATCAGAATCGATAAAACAAAAACAATACCCAACCCTACTCACACGGGATGTGTGTTACTGGTTCCGGAGTAATTTAAGTTGTCATGTTAAAAAGGACAACAAAGACAGCAACGGGACGAAACCCGCTCAAAAGTGAAAAATGATGAAGGGAAAATCTAAATACTGAAACTGTAGGCTGTTAAACAATTGTTTTTGTTTGGTGTAGTTACTCTTTAGGGGAATGTTTATAGACATGATACTACATCCACTCTCAGTCCTTTAGACTGCGTCTACTAGTCTGCTCTCAGGTTCATTATTGGGGATATTGGAAATATTTTATATAATAAAGGTATTTTTGACAGACATACTAACCCCTTGTATGTATTAGGCTACAAAATATTTTCAAAATTGCCATCTCAAGTTATCTTTTGTTGTCTTAATAAATCTGCAAGGCTTACTAAAAATCAAAACTTGTGACTCTTAACTTAAAGCCATCTCAATAATAACCCCACCCCTTCTGCTTTAAATGAACCTGCATTCTTTTTGTGTTTTTACATTCTGTTTCCATTATTTTCTTAATTTTTCAGTGAAACTGTGAGAAAGACGTCACTGTAAAAGAGCATGGGAGCTCAGATAACCTATTTGTATAAATAAACTATATAAACAACTCAGGTAAGGCCTCCATTGTGAATACTGAACCTTTAATTTCTTTCCATTCAGTTAAAAGAAGACCGTTAACAATGAGCGCCATTATAAGTCTTCACAAGCACCTGATAGCGTTGGATGCGGTCCTGTTTGATCTGGTCAAACTTGCGCTTGAGCTCTCCCTGGCGCTCCAGACGCTTCTGAGCCCGGCCTACATAGATGATTTTCCCATTGATATCCTTTCCATTCATTTCATCAACTGCCTGGGAAAACAAGCGGAGCATCAACATGTTGCCTGTACAGGAGGAGGTCATGGAAAAGTCATGATACTCCAACAATATAAAATAGATCGGACGTTAAAACTGTATTAAGTGATCCCCCCAGATCAACAATGAATTAAATCAATCCTGGTTCCATTTTGTAACAAGCCCACTTAAAATGCACTAACTCAACTCTACACAGCTCTTTAGCTCATGGTTTTGGATTTCTGGTACACACATGGACTGTCTCTTTCCCACTCATCAACACCCATACCAACCTTATGGTATCCTACCTGCCCAGCACAAACACACACACACACACACACACACACACACACACACACGCAGCAGCTGTTGACAGAGATAAAAATAAATATTATACTGTGTGTTGTCTAAACAGATTCTTAGTGTGTGGCCTTCTGATACTGTCGCCATCCTGTTCCCTTTAGGATTATTTTTTATTTTTATAGCTGAAATCAGGACAGGCAGTATCACATGTGAGAGTAGGAAAAGTAACCCGGAGAGCAGGGCTAAACGATTTTGAACAACAAAAAATAAATAAATCTAACTACGATGATTATTTTGACTGATATTGCAATTGCGATATGATTTGCAATACTAGGGGGAATTACCATTTTTATTTAATTATTCTCATTTTGCTGAAAATGATGTGTAGGCCAGGACATCTCTGCAGCATGACCATATTTAATTTAAAATGGTATTTTGACACACCAACAACCGTTACCAAACATTGCACCTCTTGTGATTTGAAAATTGTTTGATAAAATTTCGATTAATTGTTCAAACTTCCTGGTGATCAAACCAGAGCTACAAGGCGAGCAAATATTTGTCTTGCACTCATCAGGTGGCCAGAAACACAACTCCAATGGGATACCAATTCTTTTCTATGCCTCGATAGAAGCCCATAGTGTATCTGGCCAGCTAGTGTGAGAGTCTTTTTGACCCATGGAAGTCAAACATCACTTAATGCAACTTTAAATGTTGAAAGAACAAATCAAGATTCTCTTTATTGTCCCGGGTCCTGGCTTAATGTCAATACCAAATAACTGCTACTGTTGGTAGGTATTCGATTTTAGTGGACACTTGACACACACACACACACACACACACACTACCTTCTGAGCATCCTCGTGGTTAGCATAGTTTACAAAGCCAAATCCTCGTGAACGACCCCTCTCGTCCTTCATCACTCGCACACTGAGAGTCCTCCCTGAGAGTGTGAACACAAACCAGTCTGTAAGTGTCTGATATGAAATCTAATTATCAAGGAGAGGAGCAGCACAAATTATAAAATTCTACTTTCTTACCAAATACAGAAAAGACTTCCTTGAGTTTCTCATCAGTGTAGTCTTCACCAAAGTTTTTGATGTAGACATTGGTAAACTTCATAGCTTTGGTGCCAAACTCCACCTCTCTTTCCTTGCGGGATTTAAAGTGGCCAACAAAACTGCAGACAAAAATCGAACCCATCACCAATGAACAATAATGAAGGGATAAAAGTAACTAAGTTTAAAAACTTGATTGTCCGGTGTGAAATGTGTCTTAAGCTTCAGCACACAGCGTCAAGACCACCACAAGACAACTGATGAAGGACAGACAACGTCAACACACACAACTTTATGACAAAGTCACAAAAACACTAATATCGTTTCCACCAGATATCAAAATTTAAGAACAAATGTGTATGTTCCTGCCTCCCTACATCATGAATGGAATAAGGTAGGGGAAGAAAACTACACTGTATGGACATTATATTTCTGATCATCTTGCTTTGCCAACACACACAAAAATGACAAACCTACACATACATCCTACGTACTCACTGACCTAATAAGGGACAACTGACATTTTTCCCCCAGGAAATGGGCCTTTGGGTTGACAAAGCCAGGTTCCAACTGATTACCTGTCCCTCCACTGAGCAAAAAAACACATGGAAAAGTAATCTGCAAAAAGTCTGACTTCTTCAACAAGTAACATTTTATACTGTTCACATACATATAGGGTGACCAGACGTCCCGAAAAATTCGGGATCGTCCCGAATTACGAGCAGTTGTCCTGACTCCTGTCCGGTTTGTCCCGAAAATTAGACTTAACATGAGTTTGGATTATAGCCTAATTAATCAATAAATACTGATCGCTGTGTAGTTCTCTTGCTCCAGCAGGGGTTGCAGGTTATCTGTACATTGTATGAACAGCATTGTTATAGCACTCATGCTCTTTTCCCCTTTTTGTTTTCTTGTGGTTAGTGGAAGTTACAGTCACGAGGACAGGGAAAGTGTAGCTTCAGGCAGCTATGGTGGAGAGATCCGACACGCACGTTGTGCAGACACCGCACTGATGAATGAATAAAATAAAAATAGGTAAAAGATCATATTTTACCCACTGTTACATGTCCACAGTTGTGTTTTTCCTAATGACAGACAAGTGACTTCATGAACAAAAATAATTAATTTTAGGGTTGTGTTTTGATTTTCACGTGTGTTGTTATGGTTATTATTATTATTATTATTATTATTAGTTCATTGACACTAAATGTACCAGTGGCCACATTCCCTCCCCCCCTCTCCCATTCTCATCTGGTCACCCTACATACATATACATTCTGCGCTGCTCTATGCCTCAACTTGCTTTGTTTTGGATTGCATTTTTGCCAGTTTAGTTTTTCAAAGTATTTAGTTTACTCACACTTTCCTATCATTCAGCAGCATCCCGTTCATGGTGTCGATGGCCCGGTTTGCAGCCTCATGAGTCTCAAAGTGAACAAAGCCATAGCCTTTGGATCCTTTCTCATCACAAACAACCTACAAAGACAAAAATACTTTAAATCAAGCAAATTACAAAGCTTTGTATTTGAGTTTCAAATATGTACTTTTGTATTGGGCTGGGTGATAATGTGGCGACAACGTATCCACTGATCTATATTTTTGTTTTACATGTGTAAAAAAGGAGTTTACTGCACTAATCAGCAGTTCTGTTTTGCATACATTTCCCACATCAGGAAGTACTGATAAATATGCATGTTATTGTTGTAACACTGATTAAAACTATACTGCACAGCCCTACTCCATTGCATGTAGAAGGTAAAAGTATTATCAAACATATGTTTAATACTGAGTGCAACATCAGCTTATTACACGCTGCACAAGAAACTTCTGTCTAAGACCAGAGAGCTACAGCAACCACACAGCAGTCAGTATGACCCAGGCCACTTACCTTGCAGGACAAGATATTGCCAAAGGCTGAGAAGGTGTCATACAGTGCCTTGTTGTCAATAGATTCATCCATGTTCTTGATGAAGATGTTTCCCACACCAGACTTCCTGAGTCCCGGGTCACGCTGAGACCACATTATTCGGATAGGCCGCCCCTTGATAACGTCGTAGTTCATTGTATCCAGGGCGCACTCCGCTTAACACACAATAAGAACTCCTATTAGTCATAATCAAAGAATGTTATGTGTGTGAGTGAGAACTTCGAAAATCGAGACAAATTACATTAGTTGAGAAACAGAATTTATTTCAGTTTATTTTATGCAAGTAGCACAAGTGCTAATTTATGCTTCACTTATGACCTGCAACAAACAAGCTCTTTTCAGAAATACGTGAGGATATCAGGTGTATTCATCAAGCTGTCAGCGTAATGAACATCAGCAACACAATACAATATAGGATGTCCTTCTGAACTCCTATTCTGATCCCCCCCCCCAGATTTTATAGTTATGCTATCAGCTAATCCATTTGCACCCTCATTCCCATAAAATCCAACCTTTTCTACATTCCATTTTTTAAATATATTTTATTGAATTGCGAGTTTTAAATCACATATTAAACATTATTGCTTGTGTCTGTAATTCTAGATCATTGCTGTAGAGCCGTAGTGTGGGTGACAATGTGCTGCGCAGTAGCTATTCTAGTGCATTACTCCACATTGTTTGGCTCCTCCCAAGCAAATCTGATCATAGAGTGAGCAGAATCTTATTCACAGATAGCATGAAACATTTCAATGCACTGATTTTCAAATGTTTCAATGGACTTAACAAGTAATAAAAATTGCATTTTTAAAGTTGGAATTCCACCAAAACGGGTACTTTACCATCAGCTGGTTGCTGGAAGTTAATGTAGGCATATCCCAGAGATCTGCGTGTGATGATGTCGCGGCACACACGGATTGACATGATGGGTCCAGCAGGAGAAAATTTCTGGTAGAGCATGGCCTCTGTAACATCAGGATGCAGGTCCCCCACATACAGAGAAGCGAGGGGATATGCTTGTCCACTGCTGTTCATCTTTGGTAACAGCTAGTTCAAGACAGATGATATCAGCATAGTGTTTCAGTTTAAGTTTTTAAAAGGAAAAAAAAACATTTTACGTACATAAAAACATTACCCTGTGAGTATTATTACGCAAACCTATATAACAGCTTTGCAACAATTTCACCTTTATGATGGTTAACATATTCCATTTTAGTTGACCAAAGTGTTGATTCAGCTCTATGCTCATTTCTGAATCCACAATGTTTGAAACACCCTTCAATATATCCATCTGTCCATTTCCTACATCTGCTTAACCTGTGCAGGCTCACAGGAGGTGGTGCTTATCCAGACATGCACATATTGGGTGAAAGGTGGGGTACACCCTGAACAGGTCAGTTGTACTCAAAGGTTAAGGTCTAATATTGTTTCCACTCCCTTCATATTCTTTTATTTAACCAATGAGTCTCTTCATATGCATCATCTCTTTTACAAGACAGACCTGGACAAAATGGCAGTGCAAGATAGACATCACATAGGCTAGTTACATAAGAATAAGTACTATTCATTTACATCAATCACCTGACCTGCACCTGAGAGACAACAAGGGTAGACAAAATATTAGAAACGCCTCTCAATTTCATGCAACCCAAATTTAATAGCACCACAAGCTGCGGCTTGTTAAGTTAAATCCATACATACATAATACAGCTTCAACAAAAACATGTAAAATCATAAACTTCAAGAAGGTAGGATTTATTGCAGGTAGGTCATTTATGATCATATCTATCTTCTTGCACGCATTTAACTTTTAAAATTAAATATGCAGAGGCTTGGCTAAATATGTAAAATTTGCTCATCATCTTTGCAGCGTTCCCACCCAATATTACTGACAAGATTTCAAAACTTTTTCATGACCTTTCAATGACCCATAATGAAATTTCCATGACCTTTCACTACCAACAAGTACATAAAATTGCATACTTTACTCTACAGGTTGGGTAAAGTCAGTTATTTTCATATTGACTTAAAAAGATCGAATTTTGTGACATGTGTAAATCCATAAAATATACATATAATTTCTCCTATAACCCTATATGACAACATCAAATTTCATGCATTTTCCAAAACTTTCAATATAATGTTTCTCTATGCCTGGAAGCTTTTCCAGGATTTCCATGACCGTGGGAACCCTGTCTTTGCATAGGACATGTTAGCATAGCACCTAAATTCATTAAATCAATTCAATTAGCTACTACACTAGAGTATCACTACATTACCGTCGGTGTGCATTCATCCAAATGCAAAGAGTAGGAGAGGGGGAAAAAAAATAGTTGTTCCTGCTTGGATGAAGTTTAATTAAAAGACAAATGGAAAAAATATTTACTTTAAAAGAAAAACTATGATTGTGCATATGGTTGGTAATTTTTTTTTTTTTTATAAATCACAACTCAGACAGAGACAGGACACATACAATGTGGACTAACAATTTATACACTCAATATTTGTATTGTATATTAAGTACACCCTATTTATATCAATAAGGGTAGACTAAACAACAAAAACATAACTGGATTATTCAATAGAGTTCAACAGCACCATAAACAAACTACATCCTCCAAAACAATCATGTTCAAGCAGTTTCAACAAAAACTGATAAATTAAAACTGAGTAACTTTTATGATAAAATAACTACTGCAGGACTGTTGCATTAGACTGCATGCTAGGTGTACCCAATAAACTAGCCACTGAGTGTTTTGCGTGTGTGTGTAAGGATATTAAATGGATATCAAGCCTGATCTCAAGAGAAAGAATGTGGCTAACGTTAAATGCCGGGGTAAACAGGTGTAAAGGTGCTACACAAATGAACATTTAGTAAAGTTATCACCTAGTTAGTTATGGCATAGCTTTAATAACATACAGGACTAAAGGCAACAAGCGAGTTCAAAAATCAGTTCAAAAAATATTAATTGTTACCAAAAACACTAAGGAGAGCTAGCTGAAGTTAGCTAAATTTACTCCCTTTCTTTGGGCACTTCACATTAAACTTATCTTATGCGGTTGAAGCGTCTAAATCTCGATTAATAATCCCGAGGGAAATCTTAAAATTAAAGTTACTTACGTTACAGCTTTAAATAGCCAATGCGTCGGATTTCAGGTGTACATTTAACTCATGAGCGCCGTTTACACTTTCCACATGGGCGGAGCTTGTTTTCGTTTAATTATGACCGTGGAACACCTGCATCTGTCCCTCCGCACATCGTTATTTCAATTAAGCCGTGAGGGGATAGGAAGGAACGTGACACTCCGCGATGAAAAGTAGTCCTCGCATATCGGGATATCGGGGACTAAAATTCAATTTATTTCGCCCTCTGGTGGCCCTTTTCGTGACCAAATCTCAGTGATTTTATGCTAGCTTTAATTAAAATGTCTACTACTACACCTTATTGAGAAAATATTCCTTGTGAACAGAAATGAAGACGTAATTTGCCTGTTATCTTAAACGAAACTTTATTTCACTGAATGGTCTTTGACACTTTCCTATTTCTTACATGTATAGTGAAACTAGAATGGTTTTAAGATACATAAACACAAAGCTAGAATTACACCAACCATTGTTTATCTCCATTTCATCATTGCTTTTTAGAGCTATTCTAAATTTTCACAACCACGTGTGTGCACTGGGTAATAGACTGTTACAGAAGCAAATTTTAGCCATAAGACTTGTCAGTAAAAACAAAGCAAGTAGATACCTGATATACAGACAGGCTTCGTTCCACATTCACTAACTGCATTTTCATCAAGCATAATAATAAACTGACATGATTTTTTTTTAAACAGAAGATTATTTCAATTCATTGGAGCATTGTCAGAGTAAACAGACTGTCAGCTATAATGTGGAATGGTGTCTTCAACTACAATATGTGGAATGTAGTGGTGATACATGGTATTGTGACACTGAGCTTCTTTCTTCTCCAATCATTCACACCAGCAATCTTAAACAGCAGAGCGATGCACCTGGGTACAAACTGAGGTCAAGATTTAGAAATTTAAGTTTGTCTGGTCTAACTCGTTCTTTGAAATTTCTTTAAAAAAAAGAAAAAAAAGAAAGAAAAAAAAAAAAAAAGAAAAAAAAGATAAACAGGCAGATACTGTCACCTTAATGAAAATAGAGGCTGCAAGAGAAAGCCAGGCACAGATTTTTTTTGTTGGAGAAAACAACCGCTTTAACAGGAATATTTTGCAAGCAGGGTTGATACAGTGTGGTAAGACATTTCTTTCAATTAACATCAATAAAAGGTTACTTTAAGTTTTACATACAGATGATAGTCAATCTTGCAAAATACATGGAACCACATTTACGCACATACAATTTCCATTGTACTGAGATCAAGCAGCACCTGAACAGTGAGTAAAACTACAATGACAATCCATATTTAGTCAAAAAAAAAAAAAAAAAAAAAAAAAAAAAAAATAGGGGAAAAAAAGGAGCACTGCCTTGACGAAAGCCTAATAATGTGGAATGTCTGAACAAATCTAACATGACAATTTAAGGGGTCCCTTAAAACTTTGAAACTGAACTTGTGAACATGATCAAGGAGCGTTACACCAAGATGCCAGTGTCACAATACAGCCTGCCTCCTTTCTGTATGAGCCCACAGCAGAATTGCAGTTAGTCGAATACAGGATTGTACGTGTGTCTGGAAATTCAAAACACAAAACTGTTTTGGGTGTGTGAAGCAAATGGAACGCCTACCATCACAGTGTTTGGTGGAAATCAACTGCCAGTTCAATTACCATACAATAAAACCTGTAAATATCATGAGGAATCACAAATAAGAAAGTAACAAATGAAAAAAGGGATGAAAAATGCACAACAAACTAGCTGGGACAAAGGGATTTGGAAGGACGATTAGAATTCACAACACCCCCCTCCCACACCCCCAGACCATACACACAATCTTTCGCATCCTTTCACACTCGCTCGCTCACTCACTCCATACGGACATACACACAAAAGCCGACAAAAACAACAGCAACATGGACTCACTAATCAATACGACATGTTTCCACAAAGTGACTGAATCTGCTAACTGAAAATTACCCTGTCACCTCACAGTGAACTGAGAGGGGTAAACTAGTTGGTCAGGAGCAATTCAGGCTGCTTGTCATACAGAAGAGGGAGGAGCTGATGGAGTGGAGGGGGATGTATATAAGCTGTCTGTGTTTAAGATAAGAGTGTAGGTGGATTAACAGTGCAATTTCATTAGTTTTCCCCGTCTCCGGCCTCTCCCTCATCTGCCTGGTTTTCTGATGTCCACAGCTGGGAACAGAGAAAGACAAACGTTATGATCAGGTTCACCGGATCACATCAGGATGAATCAGAGGCATTTAACATAATTTAAAACTCACAGTCAGGTTGTCCCTTAATAGTTGCATGATCAGGGTGCTGTCTTTGTAAGAATCCTCGTTCAAAGTGTCAAGTTCAGCGATGGCTTCGTCAAATGCCTGAAATACAAAAATTAAAACTTGTTATTTAAACTTTAATAATCTAGCAGCAGCCTTTAAACACTGTTTGGCAGTGTTTAAGCAAAACTGAGCATTTAAATTAGTCAGCACTGAAAAATAAATTAATGCACAAAATACCCTTACAATGTCTGCCAGTAATTCAGTGAATCCAAGGTTTCTGTTTAGTTGTGATGTTATAATGTATTCAAATCTTTCAACAAAAACAAATGCAATGAACAAGTTCATACCGTCTTAGCCAGGCTGCAGGCCTTGTCCGGATTGTTGAGGATTTCATAGTAGAAGACAGAGAAGTTGAGGGCCAGGCCAAGCCGGATCGGGTGTGTTGGCTGCATCTCCCCCTTGCTAATGTCAAAAGCTTGCTGGTACGCCTGCTGGGAGTTCTCCACTGTATCTTTAGGCAAAAAAATGAACAAAAAAAAAAAGTTACAATCACTATTTATAATATCTGTTAAAGCAGTATTTATTCATTTTTGGCCACTTGGGGGCAGCAGAACAACAAGCACACAATGACTTGCTGTAATGTCTCCTTATAATTGAAATAGCAAAGGTGGTAACAGTTGCCCATTATTGAACATATTGAACAAACACAGAACAACACTAGCATTAATTTAGAGAGTCAAATTTGTTTCTGCCTGGCAAATGTAGTGCAATATCCACTCTCCTTTTAGCTATGTTTTAGTCCCAGGGGAAATACCTGGCTGTTAAGGTACTAAATGCTCTGGTGTGTTCAACTTTTCTGCCATTTAATGTTGGGCAAGGTAGTCTGCCGTCTGTATATCAGAGGGGGATGCTTTGTTTTGGGTTTATTTTATTTCTAAAATAAAAAAACGCTGCCTGCTGTTGCTGGGAACAAAGTTGATGAGAGTGAACAAAATTAACAACTGTGCTGAAAGACCCTACGCAGAGCTGAGGTGGGTGATAAAACTCTCTGGGCTCATCTACAAGCAACCATTTTCACATTGCACATAGTAATTTGAACAATTATTATAAAATATGAATTAATGCAGCTTAAAACGCCATTTTGTACCAGCACAAAATTATAATGTAAATCATTTCCTCACTTACCCTTCTTAGCTTCCCCAGATGCAACCTCAGACAGGTATCTATAATAATCGCCTTTCATTTTCAGATAGAACACCTTGCTTTCAGCAGCAGATGCGTTGGTAATGAGAAAGTTATCCAGTAGCCCCTGAAAACAAAAGCTGAGTTTTTCAGTTTGTGATAATCAGAAAATTACACACAAGCACTGTCTTCACAAGTGTATTAATTAGGACTGTTTTGAAAAACCAACAAAATTAGAAACCCTTACGAGCACATCATGGCAGATTTCCTGCAGCTCAGTTTCAATCTTCTCCCGGTATTCACGTGCCATCTGCTGTTTTTTCTCATTGCTCTCAGTCTTCTGCTCGATGCTGGAGATAACACGCCAGGATGAGCGGCGTGCTCCTACCACATTCTTGTAGGCAACAGAGAGAAGGTTGCGCTCCTCATTTGACAGCTCTGCACCTTGCTCGGTCACCGACTTCATGGCCGCGGCCATGTCATCATAGCGCTCAGCCTGCTCAGCAAGCTTGGCCTTCTGTACCAGGTCGTTCTTATCCATTTTCTAGACTGAGAAAAAGAAAATACAGTATTAGAAGTAGGTATGTATGTGTAGTTAATCAAAAAACAAGGAATAATGTTTCACAATAGTCCTCACACTATCAATTATTAGACATTATTGAGTGCTCTGAGCTAACATTATTCTTTCTGAACTGATTTGGCAGAGCAGCAAGGAAACCCCTGAATTGGATGGAAAGTGAGGATAAGCACTGTGAACTGGGCCCCTTGGCAAGTGGGTCAACCATACACATCACTAGCTAAGGTTAGCGGCTAGCTAGTTAATAGCGTTCCCCATTCCTGCCTCGTCCTTTACCACATTTTGTCTGAATGGGACTGCATCCACGTCGTGAAGAGTCTTAACAACTGCCATAAAGCAAAATGTTACATGCACAGCGGGGTTACTGACTCGTTTAACGTTGTTTCAGCCGAAGCCTTCCCGGGTCAGGTTTTAATGCCCTCCCCTTATGTTGCTAGCAACGCTAGCGAGATGATACAATTCGCTAACTGATATTAACGTCAGCGTGTTAAATGCGGCTGATCTGATTGATCATTTGTTTTGTTCTTATTAACGTTGGCGACCTAACTGGATTAGATAAAAGCACTGCTGCTAATCTCTCCTATTCATCATAATGCAAAGTGAATCTTTAGCTACCGTCGTCTAATATATCGTTCCGCTATCCAACGAACGTTAGCTAGGCCAGCAAAAGGAACACCTGCCTTTCGTTTAACGATAAAAAAACCCACGGCTACGGTGTTGGCAATTAACATTAGCCATTTTTAGAATCAATACACTACACAATCTTATACTACAAGGTATTACCTCCGCCTTTAATTCGTTTTCAGCAGCTGTACCACGGCCCGCCCAGGCTGAGGAGCCTGTCAGAACAAAGTGTCATGGAATCCGACCGTCGGTTAGCTCGCTGGCTAGCAGGTAATGCTAACCGACTAGCCTTTCACAAACCCAGCTAGCCTGCTACTGTTAGCGTGATGGCTTCTCAACAGGATTCAACCGGACACGATGAATCAGCCATTCAAACGTTAACCTGCGAATGAATATTTACTACTATAATGCGATAATAACACGAGAGAGGTTATTACACTTACAATATTGGCGGCTTTTAATCCTGCTTTTTTTTTTCTCTCTCTGGACGATTCAGCCTCCGTCCTCCGTCTCGCTCAGCGTATCGTTCAGGGCAGTACCACTTCCGCTACACTGGTACTTCTGTTTCCTCTTTTTTTTTTTCCACCACATCTGCCTTACGTAATGCAACCAAAAAAATGACAAAATGAGATAATTTATATGGCCAAACTTAAAATACAGTATTTTACAAAAAAACGCCCTCAGTTTGTGCGCTTACATTTTATCGCACGGGTTTGAAAGGACCATACCAAAAAATGTGTTTGTCAGGATTGACACGGTTACAGAATGATTTTATTTTTATTCATTAAAGCAAGGAATTCATATGAACGTATGTGCTGATTGTTGTCTGTCTGTGGTTTCCTGTTTTAGTTACTGAGACAACATTAATAGTATCTATACGTTTTTAGAAGACTAGGCACACCAGTATTGGACAACCCACATCTAGCATTTCTGCTTTAATATTAAAACTGTCTACTCTGCACCATTTAAACAGTTATACAACTATACACACAATGTGGGCAGGATATTGGGAGACTCATATTGGTCATAATTGTAAATTTATTCATTTATTGTAAAAAAAAAAAAAAATTCTAATACATTTAATCAACTATTGTGGCACTTTATATGTGTAGGAAAGCTCCTTATATATCCTGCAAAGCAAGGTCAAGGTCGGTGGAAGCACAGGCCTCTGGAGCTAGCAGAGTTTCAGAATTTTTGCTCAAGGACATTTTAACATTTTAGCTGTTTGTCAGTGCAGGGGCTTAAGTGTTGAGGATAGGTGTCCCTGTAAATCTGCCTCTTAGCAATTCAAACATAAGAGTAAAGTAAAACATGTAGGCTCCATGTTTGATTGTTGCCTGAGTGCATATGACCTAAGGGAAGCAAATAAAGATTATTTTAATTTTAATTAAATCCCTAAAAATTAATTTTTGGATGAATCGTTTAGATTTAAAAATGTTACAAAATTGGTAAAAATTCCCAGAGCCCAATGAGACATCTTCAAGTTGCTCATTCTGTTTGAACACCAGTCCAAAACTCAAAGACGTTCAATTTTAAATAAAAATAGACACTAAAGTTAGTTAGACATGTAATAGATTAAGATTTTAAAAAACACAGAGCTGCATCATCTAATGGAACACCAAGTTTCTGATTACTCGTCAAACTGATTAAGAAACAAACAAAAGAAATATATACCAACCCCTTTAAAAAAAAAAAGCCCACTTCTAAAGAGACAGTGTAACTGCTGTTAAGTTGGGTTTTCAACTTTAGTATTAAATTGAAAAAAGGGACATATTCAAAATAGTTTTCTCGTTCCAGTCTGGTGCTTTGGCAATTCATTTATAAATCCCACCCATTGTTCCCATCAATTACTGGAACCCAGGTCTGATCTGTTCTTCTAGCAACATTCTTTTTCCACTTAAAACTAAAATTTAAAATCAGGTTTACTTATTTGCCTAAAAGCAGTATTTTTTTCATCACTTCAACACAGTATAAAAACATAACACTATAAAAAGTCTTTAGAATCATCACAACCACTGCGAGCAAACACAGCACGTATTGAGTTAAAGTTGGTTTCCTTTTCTTACTCAGCGGTATACTGGCAACTTAATAGAAACTGGATGGAAAATTTTCCTGCTCACATGTACCTCAGATCCCAGCCTAGCAGACGTGCTGTCTTCTCTCACCAGCAACTAAGACACAATGATGCAATTAAGGACTTTAATTTTCACATCTGTTATACTCCCGTGGCTACTGTCTTCTGCAGCAAAAGATGAATACATGGAAGTAAGAAATATCTTTTGGGGGTTTATACACTATACTAATGAACAGGAGGAAGAAATGTATCAGTCATGAGTTGGGATGAAAAGTATAGTTATTTTGAAAATTTCTTCTGTTTACAGAGAGGCATTCTAAACTCTACAGGCAATGACATCCTTCATAACTCAAATGCTGACCAAGCAGCAGCTCCAAAAGTCGATGGTAAGGTTTGTTTAAACAGATAAATACTTTTCAACAACTGTTTCAAAGCCGATTATGCAACACTTGCTGAGGCATTCTTCCACATTTTTGTGAATGTAGCTAAAGCCCATATTATGTAATAATGGGGCTGATCAAGTGTCCTCATCTAAACCGTGTACTGCTTTTTAAGCTGCATAGTCACATCACTGAAACCAATTAGTCCACTTATTAATATGACTAATTAGAAAGAATCCTTTTTTTTCTGGAAAAACAAGGTGATGAAACAACAATGTGATCTTTTCAGAGCTGCCGACATGTCTGCTGTGTGTTTGCCTGAGTGGATCGGTTTACTGTGAGGAGGTGTCCCCTGAAATGTCAACCGTCCCAGCACTGCCGAAGGAAACCGCATATCTTTACGCACGTTTCAACAAAATCACAAAAATAAGCAATCAAGACTTTGCAGACATGGGTGAATAAAAGTCATTATAATAAGTCAACTAATTCTCCTCTTCACTGAATGTCATCTTTCAACCTCACTCTCTCTGTCCCTTTGTTTGTTTGCTTGCATCCACAGCCACACTGAAAAGAATTGACCTAACTGGGAATCTCATTGCTCAGATAGACGACGGTGCTTTTTCAAAACTTTCCAACCTTGAGGAGCTCACTCTTGCAGAAAACAAACTGACTAAACTTCCCACGCTGCCCACCAAGCTAGT
Source organism: Micropterus dolomieu (assembly GCF_021292245.1). Lineage (NCBI taxonomy): Eukaryota > Metazoa > Chordata > Actinopteri > Centrarchiformes > Centrarchidae > Micropterus > Micropterus dolomieu. The sequence continues at coordinate 13,545,604 of NC_060157.1, forward strand.
GTCATTCAACGCCAATTTCAACAGGCTTACAACCCAGGGTGTAAAGGCAACTGCTTTTAAAGTAAGTTAGCGAGAGTGTCAGAAATGTCAGAAGTGTGATGCAGAAATTATGTATTTTGCATGTGTTTAGTTTGATACAGCAAAAGGCTTAATCCAAAATAGTGGTGTTTTGTTTTTGCAGAGACTCACAAGACTGGCATATCTTTACCTTGGAAACAATGAACTGACTGCAGTGCCCCAACTTCCAGAGTCCCTTCATGTTGTGCACCTGCATGTAAGTTCATCTGCGATTCACTGCAATCACAGCAATTAATCAGAGACACTTTATAGAAGCAATTAGATTTTCTTCTGTCTGCGGGACCATTAGTAGCTACAAGCCAATTTTGTGTCCTTGGATTCTGTCTGTTCTGCAGAACAACAAGATCTTGACGATTACAGATGAGACGTTCTGCAAAGGTAACACCAGTCACTACATACGGACCAACATGAACGAGGTGAGACTGGATGGGAACCCCATCATGCTGTCAAAGCACCCTGACAGCTTCATCTGTCTGCAGTCTCTCCCTATTGGATGGTACAACTGAAAACAGAGGTTATGTTTCAGCGGGAAGTTCTGTGTAAAATGAGAGATGCAGATACACAGATAATTAAAATACTGTTTGCAAAATACAGTTACATTTTATATACCCAAGTCTACTGTATAGTCCAAGTTTTTTTTAATCAGACAGAAATCATATAATTACAGAACAGCAGGATTTAAACAAGAGGAAGAAAGAGGTTTTTTTGTTTCTTATCAAATGCTGTCTGCCAGCATTAAACACATCTGTCTGTCTCTAAATACAGAGACTCTTTTAGTATTTTTCTTCTGTTACAATTTGGCTGAGACTGGTTTGTCTTGGCAGGTGTTATGCAATGTTTTAGACATAACACATCAACACAGACTTGTTGTCAAATCAATTTGAGACCACAATTGGGATTATTTCATCACATAACGCCAATGGTATTATTACTGCTAATGTTACTTTAACTGATGATCATATTATCAATAAAACCTGCATGTTGGAAGTGATTTCTTCAGCCTTTTCACTCTTGGCTCCTTAACAATGTTCATAACTGTGATACAATTTGCTGTAACTCAGTAATATGCTATGAAGTCCATTCCAGCCTGTTGCAAAGAAGTAAGGGTGTGAGAGTCCAAGAATGCGTCCTTAAGACAACATGTGAAGTCCACATTAAATCCAACTGCTGTTCACTTGGCTGCAGGCTCATTAAGAACTATCAAACTATCTGCCATCTTCTTCTGGTACCCCCGTTCTGATTGTTTTCTTCGGTAGACATCATCTGAAAGGATAAAAACAGAATTAAGAGACTGAAATGAGACACCTGTAATACAGGATGTTTTTAAAGCTGCAGTGAATAAAAAAAGCGACATATGTTGGACTACGGAGACTATATTATATTTCCATTTAAATAAACGTTTTGAAACGCTTCTGAAACCATTCTGGATTTGTCACAGTGGGAACTGAACCCAAATCTCCCACACGAAAGGTGGACAGCTGGAAAAAGGCCTATAACTAGGATTGGGAGTCTGTCCTTTGTAAAACATGCTCTCTGTATCCCTAAATGGCCTCAGAATACTACAGGATAAAACATGCTGGACAGGTTTTTTTTATTTGTTTTTAAACGCACTCCATCCTTTTAGTTGTCCTTAAATGTCACATTTGAACACATATGGACTAGTGAGTGGTTCAGTGAGAGTAGAAACACAATCTTTTCCTTTTAACATGTTTTGAATAACTGTCTACAGGTGTAGCTACAGACTATCAATGCAATATCAACAATGTGATATGCAGTAGAGGAAAGTGCATTTACTCAGTTACTGTCCTAAAGTACTTTATATTATACATAGTCCACTACATTTAAGTGACAGCTAGTTGCTTTTTAAAACTCATGCATGCATTTTACATATAGAGCATGTGATCAGTTTATAAAATATGATGCAGTGTCATACTATTAAAGAGTACATAAAGTATCTAGCTCCAATAGGTGCAACATTAAAACTTCAAATCCAATTATATATCAGAGTTGAAACAATTAGTCAGATAATTGATTAGTCAATTTACACAAAATTAGTCTGCAAGCATTTTGATAACAGATTAATTACTTAAGGGGTTTAGCAAGCAAAAATACCAAACATTCTGCAGTTACAGCTGAGAAAGTTGTGATGGGCATTTCTCAATATTGTTCAAAACACACACACACACACACACACACACACAGGTGCTGGTCATATAATTAGAATATCATCAAAAAGTTGATTTATTTCAGTAATTCCATTCAAAAAGTGAAACTTGTACAATGTATACATTCATTCCACACAGACTGATATATTTGTGTGTTCATTCCTTTTAATTGTGATAATTTTTAATTGACAACTAATGAAAACCCCCAAATCAGTATCTCAGAAAATTAGAATATTGTGAAAGGTTCAATATTGCGGACACCTGGTGCCACTCTAATCAGCTAATTAACTCAAAACACCTGCAAAGGCCTTTAAATGGTCTCTCAGTCTAGTTCTGTAGGCTACACAATCATGGGGAAGACTGCTGACTTGACAGCTGTCCAAAAGACGACCATTGACACCTTGCACAAGGAGGGCAAGACACAAAAGGTCATTGCTGAAGAGGCTGGCTGTTCACAGAGCTCTGTGTCCAAGCACATTAATAGAGAGGCGAAGGGAAGGAAAAGATGTGGTAGAAAAAAGTGTACAAGCAATAGAGATAACCGCACCCTGGAGAGGATTGTGAAACAAAACCCATTCAAAAATGTGGGGGAGATTCACAAAGAGTGGACTGCAGCTG
>NC_060157.1:13548564-13577624 GCF_021292245.1 Micropterus dolomieu
GCTGTGGGTGAATGAAGATGGTAACTAGGTTACAAATGAATCCTTAATAATGAAAAAACAAATGAAATGAAGAAAAATAGATACATCTGTATCGGTAACCTGGATTTAAAACAGTTAACAAAGACACAAACCGGACATTCATTTAAATACTGCCACCTGCTGGTAGAAAGGCGAAACAGATCTATTGCTATGAAAACCACATTAAATATGAATTTAATATTAAATATAATGCTAACAGTAACAACTCTGCACACACAATAATTACCTAGGTTAAACTACCAACTGTATTGCACCAAGCAATGCGTACATTGAACGTGACTCTTGCTGTTTACATGAAGAAATGCACAATGTTATATATTGCATAATAAACTACTATTGCTAACATATTTCTCTCGGTCCAGGTTTATTGATTGATTGAATCAGCGGCAGATGCTGTGGCATCTCACGGTAGATCAGTGGCGACCTAACGTACACAATCAGCGGGTTGACTTGGTGCTGCGAAAAGCTGAAATGCCTCATAGATATTTGGCCAGAACACCACATCTCCCAGATGTTGGTCACCACAAGAACACTTAAGTCACAAAATGGTTAGTGATGAAAGAGAGGGGTTGTGAACGCTCCGTTGAGCATTGCCACATGAAGTAAAAAAAACACTGACAGCAGTACATTATACATTAACCAAAATAACATACCGCAACAAATTAGCAAAATACACTGCTGAAGCTACAAGCAATCTTTTGGTGTTGGTTGCCAGGCAACACATTAATTTGTTCCGGTTCATGGGTCAGCTGTGTTCTCACTGCAAACAAACTGCTCCAGGGTTCGTTTGGAATCGAACCGACACCCCCTCTTCTAGGCGATCTCGGCTCGGTTGTTTTGTTCCGGATCAGAATGCGATTGTTGTGTCCACATATTTGCAAACGAACCGGCCAAAGGGGAAACGCCCCCTTGTTTCGGAACGACGTCTCTACTCGATCCAGGTGTGTAAGCACCCTAAGGTTAACTTGCCTGAGAAATAATCACATTTCAAGTTTTCTTCAATAACAAAGTCATCAAGTTATAGTTGTCTGTGACAGTTACATACACATCTCCATTGCCAACAGTAACTACTAATAGCTTATTCAGCATACTTTTTATGACCGGGGTTAAGTTATATTTACTTAGTAATATTTAAGATTTTGACACGGAGATATTGAAGGTAACAGGCGCGAATACCGACGAATGTTGAATATTAAACTAACTTCACCCCGGTTTTTTTTATGGCATTAATTTTAAAAATTATAATCAAATATTGGCTAAAAACAGAACGGTAACGGTTAAGTTATACCAGAAACTGCTATCTAGTTAGCATTAGCTTTGCTTGAAATATACTTAAAGTTAAATTAAATAACGTTATGCCCTCATGACTGTTTTAAAATTACTGACCTCTTAAAGTAATAAATATTAAAATCACTCACATCCCAGACAGAAACATCCCATCCAAATTGGGCTTTGTTAACTTACAACTCATATAGTTAGCTAGCTTAAGTTAACATTAATGCTAATGTGCTGTAACATGAGCTACCTTGGTTTGCCATAATCGGATATTTTCTGAATTAAAAACGGCAAACAAAGCAACATTATCTATGACTGGAATGTTATAATTTTACCGGCTAGGCAACTGTACAACGATAGCATATTTTGATAGCACAGTTTAACGTTACTTACCGTGTTTGTGTCCTCGGATAGAGGCGCCGACACTGCGGTGAAGTTAGTTTTAAGTTGGATATTCGACAGACATTCACCCAGGGTCCGGTGACGGCTTCTTACTTAGTTCACCCAGTGTCGGCAGTATAAATGCGGTTAGCTCACCTCCGATAGCTCGCTTTTAACCACCGGGGGTCAGCTTAGCGACTATCACTAAATTACAATTGTTAAAATAGTGTTATGGGAAAATCATCATTTATTTCAATAGCTTCCATGTCATGTGATCCAAAGACATCAAACCAATGCCGAACTGTAGAGCTACACTGTGCAAATCAGACACACCTCTTCATTTTAGATTTGAGTTCATATTTTATTTTATATGAATATTTATTAATATTTTATGGAAGAAAATGCCCATTTTTTCAATAGCTTCCATGTCATGTGACCTACCGACTCCAAACCAATGCCGAATTGTAGTATTACACTAGGCAAATCAGACACACCTCTTCATATTAGATTTGAGTACTCGTTTTATTTTATATGAATATTTATTAATAATAAGTGTAAAAAAAATTTTTTTTTTCAATAGCTTTTGAAAAGTTTGGACCGCTCAGCAGCAGTCCAGTCCTTTTTGTCTTTAGCCCAGGCGAGACGTTTCTGACACTGTGTCTTGTTCAAGAGTGGCTTGACACAAGGAATGCGACAGCTGAAACCCATGTCTTGCATACGTCTGTGCGTGGTGGTTCTTGAAGCACTGACTCCAGCTGCAGTCCACTCTTTGTGAATCTCCCCCACATTTTTTAATAGGTTTTGTTTCACAATCCTCTCCAGGGTGCGGTTATCCTTATTGCTTGTACACTTTTCTACCACATCTTTTCCTTTCCTTCGCCTCTCTATTAATGTGCTTGGACACAGAGCTCTGTGAACAGCCAGCCTCTTTAACAATGACCTTTTGTGTCTTGCCCTCCTTGTGCAAGGTGTCAATGGTCATCTTTCGGACAGCTGTCAAGTCAGCAGTCTTCCCCATGATTGTGTAGCCTACAGAACTAGACTAAGAGACCATTTAAAGGCCTTTGCAGGTGTTTTGAGTTAATTAGCTGATTAGAGTGTGGCACCAGGTGTCTTCAATATTGAACCTTTTCACTATATTCTAATTTTCTGAGATACTGATTTTGGGGTTTTCATTAGTTGTCAGTTATAATCATCAAAATTAAAAGGAATGAACACTTGAAATATATCAGTCTGTGTGGAATGAATGTATACAAGTTTCACTTGTAATGGAATTACTGAAATAAATCAACTTTTTGATGATATTCTAATTATATGACCAGCACCTGTATAGCCTAGGCCTACTGAGAAAAAAGGTGGATGCAAATCTCGGCAGGTAGCCTTCATTAACGTTATCTGTTCTGTCGAATTAGGCATCCACCTCTTTTCAGACACTTTGTTGTGCACATTGATCAAATGTTATCAGCGCTTACTTTTGCTGAATGTCAAGGAATGCTAATTCTACTAAGTGCAATAAAAAATTGATGACTCCAATCTTCAAAAAATATACACTTCGAATCATTTATCACCACTGATGAACTCCTCAAAGAATATTATACCATTAGCAGCAATTGGAGGCGCATGCAGAATTCAGTGCGCATGGCCAAAACAGGGGAGAACGTACATCGGATCTGATGGCTTGAGGGTGGATTCGCTCCAGAGTCATCTGCTATCTGGGAAGTTACTGTTGGACACACAGACACACTTACTAGGCCACCTAATTACTTCATTGACGAAAAATGCGATCATACCGCATACCGCGTTGTTGTTAACATATTACCGCGGGGTAAATTATTTCACCACGACAGCCCTAACGTTACACGTTATGACTGGAAGATTCACCTAACGTTACCTTTACTAACGAAGCTTTGCAGTAAAAAGTCTAACTACGTGTGTACTCTATGACTAAGGTTACCCAGAGGAAAAATCTTTTGCTCAGAATAGTCTTTTCTTTAACTCTTGAGATAACACTAAGATCTCAATAGTATATCTTTTTGAGATCACTCCAATCTGAATTGTTGCTCCTAAAACCCCTTAGGAGAAAAGGATGAGATGAAGAGAGATTGAGGTTTTGAGACTTAGGCAAGACAAATGGATACTGAATTGAGATTACAATAGGATAAATGAAAGTAACAGATGAGATCTCATCATTGAATCTTTTTGAGTTCATTAATGTCTTGCTCCTAAAAAGCCGTCGGGAGCTCTGGGGAGATGTTTGTGAGCTTGATTAGACTGTATTACATTACTGTCTATGCTTGGAGAATCATGCTCGAGGCCCTGAGCTGGATTTGAACCCCGCTCCCATTGTTTAAAGGGCAACAACACTGCCACTGCGCCATCCAGCTAAAATTACTAATAAAAGACTTATTGTCTTTAAATAGAGTACAATTTTCCTTTACTTAAAAGAGGAGAAATACCATATCCACATTTAAAGTCCTCAAAATTCTACTCAAGTAAAAGGTATAAAAATATTCCATAGTGAATGTACTTAAGTATCAAAAGTAAAAGTGCTTATTCTGTATGACAGATACTTGTTGGTATCAGTTCTTGCGTGCATTCGGTCATTAATGAATTAATCTCTAAACGTCAATTCAAAGTATTGGGTGTTCCAGTTATGTTGGCTTTGACTACCACTAACCAATTGGAAAGCATATTTGAAAGTGCATTATTTTCAATGTCAAAATTTAGTTTATTTTTCTCAGTAACTTGTAACAGATAATTAACAACAAATACAATAAGGATTTGAAATTAAGGGGAGTAAAAGTACAAACCCCCATAAAAAGAAAATACTCAACCTCAACATTTGACGTAAGTAAAGTACTTGAGTAAAATAGCCCCTAAGTGGGGTCACTAAGACAAAACTGAGAAATATCTTGGAGCTTTTTTTCTGATCCACATTCTGGAGACTGAAATTACAGTTATTTAAGATACTGTAGAGATCTCATCTTTTGATTAAGAGTAAGACAGAGATGGGTTTTTGCTCCTGAGGCCAATATGAGAAAACTGATACATATTTGAGGAGAATCATGAGATCCCAGGAGACATAGCTGAGTTTTCTTTGAGCTCTTTAGTCATGGTAGCCTATAGAGTAAATAAATAAATAAATAAAATTCATCAACCTGCTGCCTTCTAATCAAAATCTACTGTATGCCAAATTCCAAGGTTTTTGTTCTGTATGCTTTCATCAAAAAAAAAATTTGTTCTACAATTTGCTATAAAAATCTCTTTGTTGTCTCAGCAGTAATTGTGTCTTGGTGTTGTTTAATATACCATCTAAATGGAAGTAGGCCTACAGTTTAGATCCACCTAAATCCAGCTAAAACTAAAGCAGTCCAATACAGCAGCCCTGCTATTAATCCTATCTTCATAAAAGGTTATAATTTTCAGTTTATTGTTGAAACTGTTACGTTTAAAAATACTTAAAAATAAGTGTTTCAGCAATCATTTTGGAAGATAAAAACCCTCATGAGGAAGATTTATTGCAGTGTTCTTGCATTAGGTTTGGCTAACCTAGGTTTACCTTTTAACCTGGGTTTGTTTATGTAAATGGGTGGCGGCAAAAATACCAATGAACAGGATTTTCAGTCAACTGGATAATGGCGAACTCTGAAAGCATATCCGTTAAATTAAGCAACCCTTATATCAACTAGTTTCAGATATACATCTTCTTAACTTAAATCTTTATCAGAATGGTACTTTTCATTTAGTTGGCCAACTTTACAAAACGTTTTTAACTTAACATTACTCGTCTTGTTTTTTAACTTAATTTACATGTTATTATTATAGCCTTACAGAGTTAAATGTGGCTGAACACTTGAACATTGAAAAAAAGTATCTCAACTTTAATAACTTATCACCAAACAACACCAAAATACGTCCAGTTTAGCTTAATTGGTGAGGTTGAACGCTAATAGCAAACTGTGGGTGTGACGTTAATTAACGTTAGGTGTCAGTAGACGTTAGCTAACATTGGTTGGCTTGAACTCCCAGCAACAGTATACTGCATCCTTAAAGTGAAAAGTTTCATTGGCAGTTGCCAAATAATCACTTTGGTGGGCGTCGCCTTTCAGCCTTATGTGTCAAGCTAGCGGTCCGTGCACAGTTGACTCACAGGAGTAGGCTGCTAAACCAGAAGTGATACTCACCTAGTTAGAGAAATATTATAGTGGGCGGGCGGGAACATCTCTGCAAAGGGTTTCAGTCACTTTAACCTAAGCCATCACATGCTCAACAAGTAGTTTCTCCGATTGACTTTATCCGCTACTGTTGATCTCGAGTATTCTGTGTTCCCCGATGACTTCCTTTATCTCAGACTGGATTTGGAGTGAGAGATTTTGGCTTCCCGAAAATGTTACATGGGCGGACCTGGAGCGTCCACCACCTGGTGTTGAGTATCCCAGACTGGGAGACATACTCTACGCCTTGCCGCTGGCAGTCGGAGTTTTTCTACTCAGACTGCTTTTCGAAAGGTAAATAAGACCCTTGTTTGCTGTTTTATTTTTAGTGAAGTTCCACATTTTGGGTGCCTGCAGCCAAGGGCGTAAATTTCATCTAACAGTCGGGGGGACAATAAACATAAAATTTCTCAAGCTAAATTTCTGAAGGGGACATAATACAGCCAAAATTGTACTTGTATAGGATACGTGTACACAAAGGGAAGTTTTACAACTAGTATTATTGTAGCATGGAGACCGTGATGTTACCATGACTTTTTGTACTTACTCTTATCTCTGTCTTTTTATCTGGCCAACAGCACAAAGCAATAATTGTTTAAATGTGAATTAAGTTCATAGCTTCACCAATGATCATATTATCCTAATTATGGCATCGTCCACATACTAGTATTTTAGGTTTCGTCTGGGACAGAGGATGTCTCTTAGATATTCAAATACAGCTGATCTGCCACTTAACATCATACTGAGCAAAACCCAACACAAAGGTAGACCTACATAGTTAGCCCAAGATCAGTTCACACACAGGTGTTAGTTGTAGTAAGAGGTGCACCCAATGCATTTTTCCTGGCTGATTCCAATTACCGATTATTTAAAGGTCTGACCTGCTGATTCTGATTCTTTCTTTTTAAGAACTATTGACAGCATACACAAACATCTTTGTAAATTTTTATTACGATGCCTATCAGCACTAGCATAAACATGGGCAATTCTCACTCGGGGTCCATTCAATTGTATGGTCATAATGAAACATTGATTCTTTGATAACAATCGCATTTTCACTGGAAGGAACTGTTTTGTAGCTACAAATAAAATCCAACAAAAAAGCATCTCAGAGCCGACTAAGCTGTAAAACAGCCTTTTCCAGTCCCTATTTGATTGATCGGCACATTTCTAGCTGTAGTGGGTTACTTACTATCCAGTAAGCTATTGGAAAAGCTACCAAACAAGCTAGGTAATGTTACAAAACATAACATAGAGAACTAATGGAAAAACATATCCGTTATCATAATTTTTTGTCATGATTAATTTATTAATGACTCAGCATCATCTGTATTAAAGAGAAAAAACAGTTCATCTGATGTTCTAAGTGAATAAAATAGCCTTGCCAGCCTTACTGGAGTTCCACAACTACTGAAGCGATTCAAAGTTTCGCTCCCTCTGGAGAGTTGTGTGTGTCAGTGACAAAAAGAGGGAAAGCAGGCAGTGAACCAAACCACTGTGAGGCAAGGGGGGGGGGGGACTTAAAATGTTTCTAAACTTAAAACAAACCTTTATTGCATTTGTATTGTTTTACAACTTACATAGTCATTTTAATTATATATCATTATATTAGTTAATGATTTTTTTGGGGGGGGGGGGGTTACCCCCCTGCTATTTCGGCCTATGTGCAGCTGTGTGAGTGCACAGCTGAGGGCTTCAGTCTCGTGTGGCAACTGTGGTTCAGAAAGGAAAAAACAAGAAAAATAGCTGTAAAAACAGGAATATAACACTTGGCAAACTGCTGAAGCACAGTTCATGTCAGTGAGGGAAACCCTTGGCCAATCTTAGCTAATGGTTTATCTGTTATAGTCTGTACAAAGTGCTTAACTTATCTCTCTTTCTTCCATCTCTGTGTCCCCTCCCTGCCCCCACTTTCTCTCTTTTCTTTTGCCTCCCATCTGTGTGTATACAGGCTAGTGGCCAAGCCCTGTGCCCACATACTTCAGATTCAGGCAGGAGAGCCTCGGAAAGCTCAGCCCAATGATGTTCTGGAGAGGATGTATCAGTCATAAGGCCCATGTTTGTTCTGTAGTCCATTAAATGTTCCTCTACATACTGGAATACTGATGTTTCTGCACTGGAATACGCCACCACCGGCATAATATGTTCAGTAAATACTTCAGGTGGTGTGACAGTCATACCTACTGGTATTGTGGTTTTACAAGTAGAGGCTATGCAAAGCCATTGATTTGTACTTGTCCTGTGCTGTCCTCTATAGTGTCCAGACACGAGGCAACTGGATGGACTCTCCAAGCAACTGGACTGGGATGTACGGAAAATTCAGAGATGGTTTCGCGTCCGTCGGAACCAAGACAGGCCCAGTATGCAGAAGAAGTTCTGTGAAAGCATGTAGGTTCCTACTAAGCTTCCTCCAAAACAGTGGAGAGTTATCTGACAATTGGATTGATTGGCATTTCAATTTTGTACAGACATTTGTGGATGATGAATCCTAATGACTGTGGTGATCCCCAACTTGTTCCTCAAGTATTTGTGGTTTTGAGTGTCTTTTATAACTATTGCATGAATTGCCATGTAATTTGATTGACACATTCGTGTCCCCCTCAGGATAACTTTGGTGATTCCTTAACGTTTGATCTAGCACCATCATTATCTCAAAATGTCTTTGTTTTATGACCAAATGCAGCTCAACATACAGCTCATGACGGTGACTAAATGGTGCTTATTAGCAATGTTAGCTTGCTAACACGCTACACTTAGATGGTGAACATGGTAAATGTTAGCATGCTAACACGCTACACTTAGATGGTGAACATGGTAAATGTTAGCATGCTAACACGCTACACTTAGATGGTGAACATGGTAAATGTTAGCATGCTAACACGCTACACTTAGATGGTGAACATGGTAAATGTTAGCATGCTAACACACTACACTTAGATGGTGAACATGGTAAATGTTATGCCTTGTCATTGTGAGCATGCTGACCTTAGCATGTAGCTCAAAGAACTGCTGTGACTCAGTTCAGCCTCACAGAGGCATTAGCATAACTGCAGACCAGCAGTCTTGTTTTTCAAGAAGAACAAGTAACATTGTTCTGTTTTTTCAAATTGCTCTCGTCTTTCATTTCAGGTGGCGATTTACCTTTTACCTGGGGGTTTTTATCTATGCCATTCGCCATCTGTGGGTGGTGAGTTGAATGAGTGAATGCAGAATATTGATACTGTTGCATGGAAGTGTTGCATAGCTTTTGTTGATCTAATCACACAGGCTTAATCATGTGCACAATTGTTTCTGTTAGTCGCCCTGGATGTGGGACACCAGACAGTGTTGGTACAACTATCCTTTTCTGGTTAGTAGTTTTTATTTTATTAATCATCCTATGTTATGACTCTGATCTGTTCAGTACACCAATATTGGTATTATTACATATTTTTAAAATGTGTTTTTGCTTCACTTCTTCCCAAAGCCTGTGAGTCCTGGACAGTTCAACTACTATGTAGCTGAGCTGGCTTTCTATTGGTCCCTGATGTTTTCCCAGTTCATAGACATTAAACGTAAGGTGAGTCAACAATGGCTTAACTAACAATATTGTGCTGCCTCTCAGTAGACCTCCTAAGTACTTGCCACCTTTTGTATTGGAACTGTTTTGCCAGCTTTTCAAAATATCTTCATGTCATATCCATTTTTCTTTATTTATTTGGAAGTATGTTTACAGGGTTGACCTCTCACACCATTTAATGTTTCCAGTGTATTAAAGTGTATTATTTGCTTATTATTATGTGCTCTAGCAGAACAGTTTAGACAATGAAATGCTGTTGTGCCATAAGGATTTACAAAGCATCTCATTTATAGCTTGAGATCATCCTGTTATCCCAGTATTTAAACAAAGCCTTTCAGTTGGTGTTCTGATAGTCTTTATGAATGTATAAAATACCAGCAGTGAGGATTAATCAGCGTCATCTTTTTGTTCCATCAGCTACAGGTGTTTTACATACTTGTAAATTTGAGTGCACGAGCATCTTATTTACTGATATTATCTTGCTCTCTCTCTCTCTCTCTCTCGTCATCTCTTTTCATTTCACTAATGACAGGATTTCATCATCATGCTTGTCCACCACCTGGCCACCATACTGCTCATCACATTTTCCTATGCCAACAACATGCTAAGAATTGGCACTTTGGTCATGTGTGTGCACGATGCATCCGACATCTTCCTTGAGGTAAAGAACTTGGTGATGAAGATTTTCACCTGTTGCAAGAAGCAAACATGAGGGTGTTTTAACTCAACAATACCAGGCGCTGTTTCGTAAAATGTAGGCGAACACACATGCATGGAAATGATACTGCTGTGAGCTACTTGTCCGACCTGTTTGACAGAAAAAAACATCTGTTATTAGCATTTCAGTGACATTAAAATGCGGCAGTAAAAGGTAGCAGAGATGCTCACAAGTCTTTGAGCTAGAGTCCAAGCCAAGTCTCACATCACTCGTGATAATGAGTGTTGTATCACCTGCTGCGTTCAATCCAGGCTGCTTATAAAACTGCATAGCTATAAGGGATACTATAACTGTAACCTGTTTTTCACTTACAGAGCACAACCATGTAATGCACAATGCAATTAATCACAGCTTATAAACTACTGTAAGTCAACACATCCCCCAGAGTCTCAAACCAGTGTCTCATTAATGAAATCAACACTTTTCAGGGCAGAAACTACCTTTCAGGCCATTTAAAGGTATTTTAACAGGTAACAATATCATGCCTGATTACGCTATAAACTGCAAACACTTATTTAGCCACACTTAGATTATTCCGTTAAAAGAAACGTTAAAGTTTCACAAAGACATACCTTTGCTATTACCACGGACATAAAGTGATGTTTATTTGCACGTTATGTCTGTTTGACCTAGATGCAGCTGTAGTCATAAAGAGACTGGGAGACACAGCTTTAACATGCTGTGCGCAGCAGATACGTAGTTGTGTTACATAGGTAGGTTATAGGTAACGTAGGGAGGGGAATAACCGCAAGCTCATCAGACATTTCCTAAAAATAAACATTCTTCACGAGTCCCGAACCTCGAGTCTGAGGCAAGTCTGATGTCTTTTGAGGACGAGTCTCAAGTCGAATCAGAAGTCACTGTGTGTGCGACTTAGGTGCAACTCGAGTCCAAGTCTCCATCTCGAGTCCCCATCTCTGCAAGGTAGTAAAGGCAGTTCTGAGCTACTACCTGTCTGACAGAAAAAACACATCTGTTATTAGCATTTCAGTGACAAAATGTAATTAAAATGCAGCAGTACAAGGTAGTAAAGGCAGTTGTGAGCTACTTGTCCTACCTGTCTGACAGACACAACACATCTGTTATTAGCATTTCAGTGACAAAATGTAATTAAAATGCAGCAGTACAAGGTAGTAAAGGCAGTTGTGAGCTACTTGTCCTACCTGTCTGACAGACACAACACATCTGTTATTAGCATTTCAGTGACAAAATGTAATTAAAATGCAGCAGTACAAGGTAGTAAAGGCAGTTGTGAGCTACTTGTCCTACCTGTCTGACAGACACAACACATCTGTTATTAGCATTTCAGTGACAAAATGTAATTAAAATGCAGCAGTACAAGGTAGTAAAGGCAGTTGTGAGCTACTTGTCCTACCTGTCTGACAGACACAACACATCTGTTATTAGCATTTCAGTGACAAAATGTAATTAAAATGCAGCAGTACAAGGTAGTAAAGGCAGTTGTGAGCTACTTGTCCTACCTGTCTGACAGACACAACACATCTGTTATTAGCATTTCAGTGACAAAATGTAATTAAAATGCAGCAGTACAAGGTAGTAAAGGCAGTTGTGAGCTACTTGTCCTACCTGTCTGACAGACACAACACATCTGTTATTAGCATTTCAGTGACAAAATGTAATTAAAATGCAGCAGTACAAGGTAGTAAAGGCAGTTGTGAGCTACTTGTCCTACCTGTCTGACAGACACAACACATCTGTTATTAGCATTTCAGTGACAAGATGTCATTAAAATGCAGCAGTACAAGATAGTAAAGGCAGTTGTGAGCTACTTGTCCTACCTGTCTGACAGAAAAAAACACATCTGTTATTAGCATTTCAGAGATGTCATTCAAATGCAGAAGTACAGGCTAGTAAAGGCAGTTGTGAGCTACTACCTGTCTCACAGGAAAAACACAGCTCTTATTAACATTTCAATAACATGTCATTACTGGAAAACAGATACTAGTATGATTTTATTGTGAATCATTAATGCCTTACTTTTTTGCCCCAAAGGCTGCCAAGCTGGCCAACTATGCCAAGTACCAGAAGCTATGTGATGGCCTGTTTGTGGTGTTCAGCATAATCTTTTTCCTGACTCGACTTGTCATATATCCTTTCTGGTGAGGCAATCAAATTACACACTGTCACATGTTTAACTATTTGAAGCCATTTTTACACAAAGGTAGTTTCTTAATTAACTAAAAGTTGTAATACTAAATAATCAGAGCTCAAGTAACCTGTGTAATGTGTGTATTTGTTGCAGGATTGTTAACAGTGTTCTGTTTGAGAGCTGGGAAATCGCTGGACCATACCGGGCCTGGTGGTTGCTTAATGGGTTGCTGTTGGTGCTGCAGGCTCTTCATATCATCTGGTTCTACCTCATCACTCGTATTGCTATTAAAGCAATATTCAAGGGAAAGGTAAGTCTGGCTGGCTGTTGTTTGTAGTAATATTTTTAAGCTACGCTATCTGTGTAGTTTGATGGATGGGGATGTCGGTCAGTTCTTCCATCACTTTGGTCCAGACTGAAATATCTCATGAGGTTGAGATCTCTGTTTTTTAGTAAAATATCTTGACAGCTGTTCGATGGATTGTCATGACATTTTGACATTCATGGTCCCCAGGGGATAAAGCCTGAGTTTGGTGATCCCCTGATTTTTCATCTAGCACCAACTGCAGGTCAAAATGTTCTTTTGTCCAGTGAATTATATCTACTCCAATGAATTGTCGCAAGACTTTGTAGAGCGCCACCAGGGGGTTGAAATTTGTGTTTAAATTGTAATAACTTGGGTGCAAATGTATTTGCTTCTAGCAGCATTATCATCAGAATCAAAATTTTAATTTCTCCAGTATTTTGCTTTATGCCAAATATCTGTATCTGTGAGCATGCCGACAGCCTCAGATCTGATATCACGGCTGTACACCTGTAGTCTTTTTGCTTTCCTTGCTATTCCTGTTAGCAAAACTGTCATTCCTATTTGTGTTTTCATGTTACAGGTGTCAAAAGATGACCGCAGCGACATCGAGAGCAGCTCGGACGAGGAGACGAGAAGTTGCAGTAAGAATCCCAGTCAGACCCTAAAAACCAAGGACAGCAGTCACACTGGTAACCTCAATGGAGAAACTCATGGGCATTGAGTACCATGAGGGGGATGTGTACTTCCAGTGTGGCTTTTATTCACCTCCTGTGTGCCTGTGTGACCCACCTAGTCACTTTGACCACCTGACAAGACTTATTTTTTTTCACTTCTTCCTTTGTTGTTTAAATGGATAGAAGACTTGAATACAGGGGAAGTTCATGTGTGGAATAAAGACTTAGCAATGTCTTACTGAGTCAGGTTTACACTGTGTGAAGTTTACACCTGCTTTCTGCTTACAGGAGTAGACAGAAAATGTGTGTGTGGTCTATTTGCACCTTGCGGTGTGTGTGTGTGTGTGTGTGTGTGTGTGTGTGTGTGTGTGTGTGTGTGTGTGTGTGTGTGTGTGTGTGTATTTTCAAAGTTAGAAATTGCAGCAGATGCGTAACAGTCCATTTCTACACTGCTACAGTCAAAACTAATTTTATACATGTAAATACATTTTATTAGCAAAGTCGGTAATATATTTTACAGCTGAAAAACAATCACTGCATCTGCCGTACTGAGTATACTGCTTACTCTGTAAGCTTGAAAAACCCAAATGGTAACTATCACTCTTAATATACCAAAGGTTTCTTAATAAAACATTGTATCAAATCCAGTTACGAATGTGTATAATCTTTATTATGTTATGGATGGTGAACTTGACTGTGATGAGTAGAGCTGCAACTGACGATTTTTTCATTGTTGTCATCGTTTGACCTATAAATAGCAAAAAAAGTGTCAATCACAAGTTCTTAAAGGTCAGAAAAAACCTTCCAAGCCTAATGATACTTAATTTACTTTGATGTAAGTCAACAGAAAAGCACATTTTCATAGTTAAAAAGCTGGGGTAAAGTGAATGTGCGCCAATGTCATGATTTTTCTGCAGATCGACAAATGCATTTATCCACTGATTGTTTCAGCTTATACAGTATGTCATCATTTTAATAGTAATGCTACAGGCTTAATGGCACAAGTATGAACCGCTTGTGTCAATTGTTTTTCAGATCAGACAGGGCATACTTAAAGGGATACTATGCTATTCTGCAGAGAGTTTGTTGATAAACAAACTCATGAACGCGCATTGCCCTGGTAACCATTACTTACTTACTCTGCTGAAATATAGCAGAATCAACAGCGTCTGCTGTCTGAGAACACGTTAGCCTCAATAAGAGGTCATGTTTTAGCAGTACTGTAGAAGGTGTGACCACAGGCCTGTCGATATAGAATACAAGCTGGTAAAAACGCCAGCAGCGTGAGGAGGCGCCGAACGTTTTTCCGCGCTGGCCCCTGAGCGTTTTTTTTTCCGGTCCCCGAGAGTTGATTAATGTTCAACTTTGGGGGAAACGCTGCGCTCGTCACTGTCACTTTTTACTCAGCTGTCCAATCACAGCAGAGGAGGGGCGGGACAACTAAAACACCTTAGCAACGCTTACTATCTGGAACCGGGCTTCGTCCTCTTGGACCATAAGGTGGTACATGCCGAGATGTTTCCTCGCCCACATAATCATGAATTCACATACGGCAAGTCCGTCCTCTCTCTCTACCTGCTTCAGCCTTCTCTTCATACAGAGCCAGAGCCAAGTACTCTACTCTGTGTTGACATTTTTACATCCAGTAAAGTTAGGTAGAATCACTTGCAACAAATGTTTCATAGCAACCAATGCAGTCGGAAAAAACGCTGCGCCCCTGGCAAAAAACGCTTTTTTGCACACAGGCCCTTACTCAATATTTTGATGTCAGGAATATAGTTTATTTTACATGTTCCATTTGTTTCCAGTGAGATATTGATTTTATATTGTTACTTTTGTACTATTGTTACTAACTTAGTCAAGATGGCGCCGCAGACGGCCATCTCTGGATTATGCTCCGTAGTGCTTTTTGTGTTTTTGTTTATTAACGCTGTTTTCTGCCGTCCCTCTGGTAACATTTACCAGAGAAGAGCTCTTAAATATTGGACTTTCAACTGCTCATACTATTCCACTGCTCTTTTCATCGGTGCCAACCTGCCCTCCATTCAGGACTTATACTGTACATTTCCAGAGTCAAACGGCCCGGAAACATCGCTGCAGATCCATCTCACTCCGGACACAACCTGTTACAGCTTCTCCCCTCTGGTAGGCGCTACAGAGAACTGTACGCCAAAACCAACAGACTCAGGAACAGTTTCTTCCCACAAGCCATCACTCTGATGAACAGCTGATTTCTGACTCACAGTATCAGGAACAATTCCTGTGCAATAACCCAGTAAGTCTGTCTCTTATCAGCCACCTGTTTACTGGTTACCACCTATTATTTATCACCATTCTCTATTTCAGTGCTGTTCATACCGTTATATTGTCATTGTAGATACTGTATACCAATCCACTTACCTCAAGTCATAACTCCTGCATAAAATACTTATACTTATCTATTCCAGCATCCTTTGCATTATGCTTCATCGCACTGTGAACACGTATATCACATCCACCTCCGACATGTACATACTCCTGCATCCTTTGCACTCTGCTCACTGCACTATTTGTCAGTATGTCTATATTGTTTTTGTTCATAGTGTGTATATTTGTGTTGTCTACACTGAAGTCTGTGTCTGATTTTATTTTTATTATTGTGATATTGCATTTTTGTATGAGTAAGCACATCGTGAGCAATGTACAATCCTGAGTCGAATTCCTCGTATGTGTACGTACCTGGCAATAAAGCTGATTCTGATACGGCTGGAGCAACAAGGGATTAAGTATCTTGCTGAGGGACACATTGGTGGATGTGCTGCAATGGGAGGTTGAACACGGGTCTCTCACACCAAAGGCATGTATCTTATCCACTGCTCCATCACCACGCCACTTTGTGTCCCCACTGTTAATAATATTCTGTAATAAATGAGTTTTGACAATAGAACTACTCATGTTTATTGTTATTTCTGCTACTGAGCCTCAACTTTCCATTATTGTAAATAATAGCTGCAACTTGCACTCTAAAATGTGCACTGAAAATTGCCAGCTGATAAAACCTGTGCTCCACGGAAACATCTAAGGCTAAATGTAGCTCTTAACTGGCGGAGTTAGATGGTGATTAACACTAAACATTAGAAAATCAGTTTTTCTCGCCACCTGCATAGGTGTCATTTATACTGGGAAAGCTGGGGACATGACCCCACCATTTGTTGAAATAGCTGATGTTGTCCCCGCCACTTTTTGAGCATTTGTAAAAATGTTCTGAAAAATAGCTACAATAGCAACAAGAAATGTTAAATAACAAATGTATGTGGTATGACAAAGTTTTTTTTTTAGCACAATAAAAAACATGCAATGCAATGTAATGTAAAACAGATATGCATTGTCCAAAAAAATTACTTAAGCAAAAAGAAAAACTAACAATTTACCATTGGATTTTTATATACTGAATTGTCACCTGCCACATGAATTTTGTTTTCCCCTTTATATAAATAAAGACATTTACTGGTGCAGAAAATGTCTCCAGAATGCAGGAAATTAAGCGTTTAATGCTCTGGGACAGGTCGCTTGGGAACAGGTGAGTATGAGACTGGGATGGAAATATCACTTACTACAAAAAACTAGACTACATCACTGGCTCTGTTCACATGTAATAATATAATATCCGCTTAACTGTACCTCTAAAGATCACTAATCAACACTTTATATTTTATCAACAGGTTGGTTTAATCTAGACAAGAACTAAATTGCGACAAGCGATTATGTAAAGAACTTCATTTTGGCTACAACCTGTCCCCAGCAGAGACATCAGAAAAAGCTACTGTTCCCAGAGACAACAATAATTTTTACACTGTAGCTTTTGTACACATTAAACAAACAAGGTATTTACTGGAAATTAATTTAAGACAGTGTTCAAACGAAAACAGCACTGCATTCAAAAACTTGGTGGGGGCATGGCCTCATGTGCTGATTAGAACTTGAAATATCACCCAGGAAGGCTGGTTGGCCACTACCTGGGAGAGAGAGAGAGAAGGAACACACTCCAACCCAAACACATGACCCTTAGGGTCGTAACAACCCCGATTAGTGGAAGATTCGATGGGCGGTCAATCTCACAGTCGAAGCTTCGCAGCGATAACCAGGATCACGCCATTTTGGCGATATGGGGGTGCTCAACGTCTGATTTTACATAGAACTACCAGTTTTCTCCCAATATGTTAATATACAGTCTATTACAATATACATTTTAAAGATTTATTCTGTAAATAAATATGTAAAAATATTAATAATAAATAATAAAACTTTCAATAAATGTAAGTGCGTGAATAAATCCTAAATTGTAACCCTAACCCTGGGTCGTCAGTGCGCATGTGTAGGCGTAGCGTGTATGTGTACAGTGGCAGAAGAGGAACACTCATGATGTTTGGAGGCAAAAACAAGTGTTGCGTTTATAATTTTGTTTAGTACATATACACTGAACAAAATTACACACACACACACACACACACACACACACACACACACACACACACACACACACACACACACACAAAGGCTGACCCCGAATAGAGCCTGATTCGATCTCACAATCGAAGCTTCACAGCGGCGTTATGAAACAAGGATTATACCATTTTGGCGATATTGGGGTGCTCCGTGTCTGATTTTACATAGAACTAGTCTTTACATAGACATCAGTTTTCTCCCAATAAGTTAACATACAACCTATTGATTAATTGATTGATTGATTTATTACAAGTTTTGCAACATGTTTGTAGTTTTGTAATTAATTAATCGAATTGATCTAAATGAATCACGGGTCAATATTTGCTGTGATAAGCATTTAAAATATTTTAATTCAAATATATTTTGGTAGATGAGTGCATCAATAATAATAAACTTATTTAGCTAAACATCTTTATTTCCCATACATTCATAACCTTATTTTCCCACTGTTCATATGCAATAACAATGCCACACCATTTATTTTGTTTACAAACAAACATTTTATTTAAATACTAATAGTGTTTTTGTGGTATTGAAGACCTTCGAGAAACTTTAGGATGACACCTGCCTCCTTGGTTTGTATAAGCAAGTCACCGTTGCACTGAACAAGACCAGGTTAAACCTGAGCTGGAACACTTATGTCACAGTAATTACCAACATGTTATGTGTACAGGGGCGGCGGTGCTGAATCATGCGTCTTTTGGCTCTATGTAACTTAACATTAGCTCAATTTCTAGAAAGTAACTGGTAGATGTATTTTATTACTATCTACTTATTCAATGTTGAGAACATCAGTTACAAACTGAGAGTAAACTGGCATATCCTTCAGCTCTGTCCTGTTCAGACTGATTCAATTATTTTTCAGTTTTCAGATGAGTCTGAAAAGTGGTTGTTAGGAAAAGAAAGGACGGTGGTGACTGGAGGAGCTGAGGTTAGTAAAGCTAATTAGTGATACAAACTAGTCCTTTTAAGAGAATGAGGAGATGTTTCTTTTTGGATTTTAATGTGCAAATAAAATGCACCTCAGAAGAGAGGTGTTTCTCATGTTGCCTATTTTTTGTATTATGTCAAAAGCTGTAAAATGAAGACACAAAAGGCAAACATGAACAATCGTATCTATAATTATTCTGCAGGGTTTTCCTGCTATTAAGGCTTAGGGGGTGATGCCCAAAACATGCCGTGCCATAAATGTAACATCACTGTGGAGAGCATCATAACCAACCAAATTACTTTCCCCAAATCTAAAGGTTGTAGTTCCTCCCCAGTAGACTGATCTTTATTTATTATCTGCTCTAGCTTTTCCAACTATTTGTTCAGAGATATGGTGAAAATAATGGTCCAATGTGATGTGAAATTATATGTTTTTCATTGGAAAACATAAACTTTTCTTGGGGGAGGCCCCCCAAAACCACCCACTCCCCCGACCACTACCACCACCAAAACATTAATCTAAAGCTCACATTAAACTGAGAAAACCCTGACATTTTTAGCTATTCTAATATGCAGCGCATGCTCATGGACACAAGAGCAATGTTGCTTAGACGTGTTGTGTTGGGGATTTATATTCAGACAAAGATTTTGCTTCACCTCTGCTGCTACAACTCCATCCTAGGAAAAACGCTGTGTACCATCTTTGTTGCACTTGTCAGACAAACTGGATGGAAAGTAAACTCCCCTTGATCAGAGCGGTTGAGCCAATCAGATTACAGCAAAAACGAGGATCAGTCCAAGTTGGGCGGGGCCGCTCATATTCCCCTTCAAAACTAAATGTTTTAGTTGGCCCAGTCTTACAGACACACAGACAGCTTCCGCTGCAGCTGACTGGCTGGTCGGCCAGCCCGATCGCGGATCATAAGGTACTATGATTAATCTGTGTTAAAATTTTAATGCGTTATTTTTTCTACAGTGGATAGGAAAAGTCTACACACCCCTGTTAAAATGCCAGGTTCTTATGATGTAAAATAATGAGACAAAGATAAATCATGTCAGAACTTTTTCCACCTTTAATGTGACCTATAATGTGAACAATTCAATAGATAAATACTGAAATCTTCAAGGGGGAAAAATGAAAAATAAAAACCTTACAATAACCTGGTTGCATAAGTGTGCACATCCTCTTATAACTGGGGATGGGGCTGGGTTCAGAATTAACCAATCGCACCGGCCATCATTTAAAGTGACTCTGATTAATCACAAATAAAGTTCAGCTGTTCTAGTAGGATTTTCCTGATGTTTTCTTAGTTGCATCTCCGAGAAAAAGCCATCGTCCGCAGAGAGCTTTCAAAGCATCAGAGAGATCTCATTGTTGAAAGACATAAGTCAGGAGATGGGTACAAAAGAATTTCCAAAGCATTAGATATACCATGCAACACAGTGAAGACAGTCATCATCAAGTGGAGAAAATATGGCACAACTGTGACTATGCCAAGAACTGGACGTCCCTCCAAAATTGATGAAAAGACGAAAAGAAAACTGGTCAGGGAGGCTTCCAAGAGGCCTAAAGCAACATTAAAGGAACTGCAGGAATTTCTGGCAAGTACTGGCTGTGTGGTACATGTGACAACTATCTCCGGTATTCTTCATATGAATGGGCTATGGGGTAGGGTGGTCTTTTCTTACGAAGAAAAACATCCAAGCACGGCTGAAGTTTGCTAAAACAAACATCAAGTCCCCGAAAAGCATGTGGGAAAATGTGTTATGGTCTGATGAAACCAAGGTAGAACTTTTTGGCCATAATTCCAAAAGGTGTGTTTGGCACAAAAACAACACTGCACATCACCCAAGGAACACCATACCCACAGTGAAGCATGGTGGTGGCAGCATCATGCTTTGGGGCGGTTTTTCTTTAGCTGGAACCGGGGCCTTAGTCAGGGTGGAGGGAATTATGAACAGTTCCCAATACCAGGCAGTTTTGGCACAAAACCTTCAGGTGTTGGTTAGAAAGCTGAAGATGAAGAGGAAGTTCACCTTTCAGCACGACAACGACCCAAAGCACACATCCAAATCCACAAAAGCATGGCTTCACCAGAAGAAGATTAATGTTTTGGAATGGCCCAGCCAGAGCCCAGACCTGAATCCAATTGAACATCTGTGGAGTGATCTGAACAGGGCTGTGCACAGGCGATTTCCTCGCAATCTGACAGATTTGGAGCGCTTTTGCAAAGAAGAGTGGGCAAATATTGCCCTGTCAAGATGTGCCACGCAAATAGACTCCTACCCAAAAAGACTGACTGCTGTAATAAAATCAAAAAGTGCTTCAACAAAGTATTAGTCTAAGGGTGCGCACACTTATGCAACCAGGTTATTTGAGGGTTTTTATTTTTCATTTTCCCCCTCAAAGATTTCAATTTGTTTTTCAATTGAATTGTTCACATTATAGGTGGAAAAAGTTCTGACATGATTTATCTTTGTTTCATTATTTTACATCATAAGAACCTGGCATTTTAACAGGGGTGTGTAGACTTTTCCTATCCATTGTATATTTTGAATATTTTGACAACCCTAATAATAATGTCAATATTAATCCATCATGGTGGTTGATCATCTGTTTTTTCACTAACTTAATGGAATATTAAACAAAGTAGTGGCATATGTCAATATTGTAGGATTGAGTTAGCTTTCTCACGTGTGCCATAGGTCGCTGACCCTTGCCCTAACCCTTAAGGAACTGGGGTCAGTGCGCATGTATGGGCGTAGCGTGTCTCTGTGTATGTGTGTAGTGGCAAAAAAGGAATACTTGCTGAAGAGATGGAGCCCCAGCTACACCGGTGTTGTGCCGAGTTGTCCGCACCTCACGGGACGTTTACATCATTTATCACCATTGATGAACTACACAAAGAATATTATGTCGTTTTTCAATAGTAGTTAAATAGACCTGCGAGGAACCGTGACGTACATGCAGCTGTTGGCTGCATGGCATGCATGCAAAACTTGGCACGAGACCGGTGAATGGCAGGCGAGTAGATAGAAGGGATCAACAATAAGCCTCAGTTTAGCTGTACAGTATACTGTGACTAATAACCAGAGACTGCAGCTCTGCACCTTCTCAGGATTAACTTGGCAATTCTGATTTGACACTGTAAATCCTTCATATAAACACAGCCCTAATATACACACACACACACCATGATTTTTTGTTGAAGATTCTGAATACTGAAACAGACAAGACACGATCAGCTGATCGTTTTTCCTAGTGGAGGAAGTCTTATTTTGTCGGGGTTGTTGAGCTACACTAACACTCACACTACAATATTGTTACTTAGTGATATTTCTTTTAGTGCAAACTATTGTGTTGAAGCCTGTTTCGGCACAAAGAATATACAAACCAAGCAACACTAAAGTTTCATTTTGGTCAAGTTAAATTGAATTAACGTTTGTTAGCGTCAACTGATGGTCGGCTAAAAGTGGGATGCCGCTATCTGAAAGTTTTGTACACTGAACCACAGATATTTAGAGCTTATAAGGACACTGACCTTCTATCATGGCTGTCAAAACTCAAGAGTCACTCAGTGCGCCAAAATAATTTTTCACACTAACATAATGTTCACTCAGACAGGCGCTCAAAATGTTCAGACTGTAGAGCCCTTTGGTTATTTCCTGACTTACATCAAAAATAAAAATATGTACATTTATTAAAGTCAATAAATGAGTGGACCATTCTTAGTCTTTGACAAAATTGTCAGCTAAATCAAGTCTAATACTGTATTACTTACTTTACTTTGGAGGCAAGAAAGAGTAAGAAGCAGGCAATCCCCAAATCAGACTGGTGCCACTTGTGAATGAGCTGCAAACTGCAACAAAGCACATTATAATGCAAGTTAGATGTGACTCAGAATTAAATTTAAGACCAATTTTACAATAACCAAAGTTGAAGAAAAGAAAAATGCAAATGAGAATATAACATGAACTGACATCAATTAAGTTAGCTAACATTACTAAGGGTTTAGGGCACTTTTTACTAAATGTTTAACATGATTTAATCCACAGTGTATCTTTCAGTGTGAGTAATGTTAAACCGCGAATGACATCTCCGATGTAAATTGCCAATTTACGTCCATAAATCCGTTTAAAAGTCACAGAAAAAAACACTAAGGTTGCTCTCACACCTAGACCATTTTGTTTTGTTCCGGAACATATACTTTGTTCCGAATCAATTTGAATATGTCACTTGTGTTCACACTGCACCATTGTAGCGTCCAAATCTCATACCCTTCCAGGGCTTTCCTTAACGCCATTACGTCAGCAGGGGCTGGCTCAAATAGTGGCATCGGCAGCTACCAGTGGCATTTCCGGTGGCAGCTTGAGATGCCGCGGCATCTGTCTCGGTTATCTGCGGATTTATCCTGATATGCCACGGCACCTTTCGCCGTTTATGTGTATTTCTGGTGGCAGGCGGCACCTGCCGCTGTTTTATGGAGCATTTCCGGTGGTAATCTAAAAATGCCACAGATTTTCCCTGACGAGCCACGGCACCTTTCGCCGTTTATGTGATATTTCTGGTGAAACCGACATACCACAGATTCACCCAGGCACCTGCCGGGATTTCTGGTTGCAATCTAACGTTACGATGCCACGGCATCTGCCGCTGATTGTGTACGTTAGGTCGCCACTGATTTACCGTGAGATGCCACGGCATCTGCCGCTGATTGTGTACGTTAGGTCGCCACTGATTTACCGCGAGATGCCACGGCATCTGCCGCTGATTGTGTACGTTAGGTCGCCACTGATTTACCGCGAGATGCCACGGCATCTGCCGCTGATTGTGTACGTTAGGTCGCCACTGATTTACCGCGAGATGCCACGGCATCTGCCGCTGATTGTGTACGTTAGGTCGCCACTGATTTACCGTGAGATGCCACGGCATCTGCCGCTGATTGTGTACGTTAGGTCGCCACTGATCTACCGTGAGATGCCACGGCATCTGCCGCTGATTCAAATCAATTAATCAATAAACCTGGACCGAGAGAAATATGTTAGCAACAGTAGTTTATTATGCAATATATAACATTGTGCATCTCTTCATGTAAACAGCAAGAGTCACGTTCAATGTACGCATTGCTTGGTGCAATACAGTTGGTAGTTTAACCTAGGTAATTATGGTGTGTGCAGAGTTGTTACTGTTAGCATTATATTTAATATTAAATTCATATTTAATGTGGTTTTCATAGTAATAGATCTGTTTCACCTTTCTACCAGCAGGTGGCAGTATTTAAATGAATGTCCGGTTTGTGTCTTTGTTAACTGTTTTAAATCCAGATTATCGATACAGACGTATTTATTGTTCTTCATTTCATTTGTTTTTTCATTATTAAGGATTAATTTTTAACCTAGTTACCATCTTCATTCACCCACAGCCCAGCGTTTAACCTGCATCCCCTTCTGTTCTAACCTGGTTCTGCTGTCAGCTTCTTAGCAGCTCAGGCAACAAACACATCAGAAATGTCATACAGATCATCTGGCCAAAATAATGCTTTACCACTGTGCTATATGTACTGTGTAAATACTGTTTTGGGAGGTGAGTGTATGAGAAATTGACTGAAACATGGAGAGCACAGCTATCTCACAATTTTGACATGTCTCACATTTTACTTCTCCATTTCTAAAGGTACAAGGTAAATTTAATCATCACGTTGTAAAATGAAATGAAGTTATACACTCCACTGTGTATAATATACAATATTTGTCAAATGCATGCCACATTATGGCAACCATTTCATATCTGAAACATGTACAGAGGTACGCGAAAGTTTGTGAAACCTTTAGAATTTTCGGTATTTCTACAGACGTGATCTAAAACCTAAAAATACTCAGATTTTAACACAAGTCACAGAGTAGAAGAGACATAAATAGTATCCTTGCGGCAAATGTATGTGAACTTTAGCTTTCAGGTTCTCAGAAAAATAGTTGCTGATGCTCATCGAGGCTGGAAAAGATTGCAAAACCTTCTCTAAAGAGTTTGGTCTCCACCAATCCGCAGTCAGATAAACTGCGTACAAATGGAGGAAATTGAAGACCACTGCCTGCCTGCATAGGAAGGTCACGGAGGAACCCTGACTTACTTCTAAGCAACAAAATACCTCTGTAACATTAGCTAATGTCAGTGTTTATAAGTCCAACATCAGGAGAAACTTAACAACAATGGTGTGCATGGCAGGGCTGCAAGGAGAAAGCCACTCCTTTCCTAAAGGAACATTCATGCATATCTGCAGTTTGCTCAAGATTATGTTTGGCAAAAGGAAAACATTCCAACATAATAACCTTATTCCATCTGTGAAACATTGTGATGGTGGTAGTATCATGATCTGGGCTTGTTGTGTTGCATGTGGGCCAGGAGGGCTGCCATTGTTGATGGAACAATAAATTCTGAATTTTAATAGCAAATTCTCAATGAAAAGTTCAGGACATCTGTCCATGTACTGAATAAGAGAACGTGGGTCATACAGCAAGACCACTACCCTAAACATACAAGTTGCTCTACCAAAAAAGGGTTAAAGAAGAATAAAGTGAATTTTTCTCAACGGCCAAATCAAAGTTCTAAACTTAAAATGATCGAAGGGTGAGGATGTTAGGAGCTCATGCGAGGAAGCCCACCAACATCCATGAGTTGAAGCTGTTCTGTACAGAGAAATGAGCTGAGATTCCTCGAAGTCGAGGGAACTCGAACTGCGTCTGTGACGACACAATGGGAATGCCTCTGGGCGTGGCAGGGCTGAATCATGAATGAAACTACTCCAATCCTATTGGTGTTGCTAGAACGGTAGTGTGTGACGGCGTAACTGGAGGCGTATATAAGCACGCCGGCACACAGGACACATCAGCTTTTTTCTATTCAGCAGGCACTCTGAGTATGTTTGAAAGCTCCACTACCAAGAAAATTGTTGTCTTACCTGGAAGTCCTTACGAAGCAGAAGAGACCATGTCTGGTAATCAGTTCCAACAATGTGTTTTTCCATGCCCACGCTACATCACGGCTGGGGAAACTCATGAGATGTGTGTTTCCTGTCTGGGGATGTCGCATGCCCAGACAGCTCTCGAGGGGGCTGCCTGCGGCCATTGCGAGGCCCTGTCCCTGAGGGTGCTGAGGTCTCGTGCAGCTCTCTTTTCGGAAGACGGTCGGATGCACTCTCCCCGTGGCTCAGGCCCCGCGGTCGCTGAGGCGTCGCGGCGGCTGCGGTCTTGGAGATCGCAGCGCGATATCTCCGAGGGCGTCGGGACGGCTGAGGCCTTTTTCCGGTCCTCGTCTGCTGACTCCGCCTCCCGTTCGGGAGCCCGTTTCTTGGCTTCTCCCGACCGAGGTATGAGAGGCTCGCACAGTCTGATTCTGAGGAGTTAGACGTGCTTAGTATCATGGAGGATGACTTCCGGGAGCCGGGCCAACGTCATCAGTCTGCACCCAGCTATGATGAACTATTGGAGGTGGTGACGTGGCCACAGGCGGTGCAGGAGTCGCGGGCCGGCAGTAAACTAAATGAGCGTTTTCTGCAGCACCGCGTGCCGCCTTTTGCTATTCTTTCCTGATTTGCACAATGAGTTGTGTAAATCATGGAATAAACCCTTCTCTGCACGGCTGACTACT
Source organism: Micropterus dolomieu (assembly GCF_021292245.1). NCBI lineage: Eukaryota > Metazoa > Chordata > Actinopteri > Centrarchiformes > Centrarchidae > Micropterus > Micropterus dolomieu. The sequence continues at coordinate 13,574,902 of NC_060157.1, forward strand.
TCTCCTCTGCTGGATTACAGCAATGTGACAGAGATTAAGCAGCGCGGCTATGGAGCGATGCCTCGGGTTGAGGAGACATTAGCGAGCTAGCTTTCTCCCACCCTAGCGTCATCCCTCAAGACGCCGGCGCTGCCCACCAAGCCATGTCGGGCGACATCCGCTCTGGTGGGCAAGGCTTATATGGCGGCGAGTCGAGCTGGTGCAAGCCTGCACACTATGGCCATCCTGCAGGCATACCAGGCCGATCTGCAACACATCAAAACACAGGGAGAGCCACCCCACCGCCGAGGGAGGACTACCGAGGTCCCCTCCCAAGGCAACAGGTGCTGTTTTCCCGCTGTTTCGACACTCAGGACACGCTAGCCACCAGCGAGCTCTCACCGGTCTGCCCGCCTCGAGGGGTTGCAGTCGGAAGACGATCGGGCTCATACACCGTGGGTTGTCGGTGAGTTTTCCCTGGCGGTTCTCCGCTTCAGGGTGCCATGGGGGACCTAGGCATAACGCCGGCCACCAGCCCCGAGGGAGTACTTCATAGTTCCCATAAAGGACGGAGGGTTGCGTCAGATTTTATATCTGCGGTCCCTGAACCAATCTCTGAGGAGATTCAGGTTCAACATGCTCGCCATCCCCGCTATCGTCAGTCACATCCAATCCGAGGATTGGTTTGTCACGATTGATCTGAGAGACGCATATTTCCACATCTCCATCCGTCCCTCTCACAGGAAGTTCCTGAGGTTCGCCTTCGGGGGCGCGGCGTACCAGTATCGGGTTCTTCCGTTTGGCCTAGCACTCTCCCCTCGCACGTTCACCTAGTGCATGGATGCAGCTCTGGCCCCGATGAGGCTCCAGGGCATCCGCATACTGAACTACATCAACGACCGGCTCATTCTGGCCCAGTCTCGAGAGTTAGTGGTTCGGCATCGAGATGTCGTCCTCGCTCACCTTCAGCGTTTGGGGCTACGGCTCAACACGAAGAAGGACTACGTTCCTAGGGGTGGTGTGGGACTCAACGACGATGCCGGCCCCCCTGTCTCCTGCACACGTCGAGTCCATTTTGTCCACAGTGACCAGAGTGAAGCTAGGCCGCACCATCACTGTGAAACACTTTCAGAGGGTGTTGGGACTCATGGCAGCAGCGTCCAGCGTAATACCTTCTGGCCTGCTGCACCTTCTGGCCTGCTGTTGGGAGCGTCATGTCGGCGGACAATTATTTCGACAGACACCTCACTCACGGGGTGGGGCGCAGTCATGGACGGACGCTTTGTGAGAGGCTCCTGGCAGGAGCATCATTTCTCTTGGCACATAAATTGCCTGGAAATGTTGGCGGTATTCAGAGCTCTGAAGAGTTTTCTGCCCGCCCTCCGTGATCGCCACGTCCTTGTCAGGACCGACACTACGGCAGTGGTGGCCTATTTGAATCACCAGGGGGGTCTGCGCTCGCGCCCGTTATCCAAACTGCCGCATCAGATCCTCCTGTGGTCCCAGCAGAGACTGCGGTCTCTCAGAGCGATGTATATCCCTGGGACCCAGAATGAGGGAGCAGACCTGCTGTCGAGACAGGGGCTGAGGCCCGGGGAATGGAGAGTTATTGTGCGAAAGGTTCAGCCCTATAGACGTGGACTTGTTTGCGTCTCAAGAGACTACGCACCGTCCACTGTGGTTCTCCCTCTCACCCCCGCTAGGGCTGGATGCCATGGTGCAGACGTGGCCGAGGCTGCGTTAAACACTTAAATTCCGATATTCTGGAGAATAAAACCTTTCTCAAAACATTTTCATTTGTAATTTAACATTTCTTGTTGCAAGCTATTTTTCACAACATTTTAACAAGTTATGCTTTCAAAAAGTAAAGGGGACAAAATCAGCCACTTCAAAAAAGTGGTGGGGACATGTCCCCAGTGTCAATGACACCTATGGTTTTCGGACTTACTACAGACCTGCCGGATTTGAGGACCTCATAAAATGCTTAAAGTTTCTGAACATTCAATGCCATTGAAAGTATATATGTGCATTATATGTTGAATAAATGTTTAAGACGTATGGATTCTCTCCACTTGCATTACACAATAGGAGTGTTGTATATTATACACACTGGAATGTGTATGGAGAAGAAAGATTCAAACAGTAGCCTACATATAGCACAGTGGTAAAGCATTATTTTGGCCAGATGATCTGTATGACATTTCTAATGTGTTTGTTGCCTGAGCTGCTAAGAAGCTGACAGCAGAACCAGGTTAGAACAGAAGGGGATGCAGGTTTAACGCTGGGCTGTGGGTGAATGAAGATGGTAACTAGGTTACAAATGAATCCTTAATAATGAAAAAACAAATGAAATGAAGAAAAATAGATACATCTGTATCGGTAACCTGGATTTAAAACAGTTAACAAAGACACAAACCGGACATTCATTTAAATACTGCCACCTGCTGGTAGAAAGGCGAAACAGATCTATTGCTATGAAAACCACATTAAATATGAATTTAATATTAAATATAATGCTAACAGTAACAACTCTGCACACACAATAATTACCTAGGTTAAACTACCAACTGTATTGCACCAAGCAATGCGTACATTGAACGTGACTCTTGCTGTTTACATGAAGAAATGCACAATGTTATATATTGCATAATAAACTACTATTGCTAACATATTTCTCTCGGTCCAGGTTTATTGATTGATTGAATCAGCGGCAGATGCTGTGGCATCTCACGGTAGATCAGTGG
>NC_060157.1:13577674-13578723 GCF_021292245.1 Micropterus dolomieu
CAGAATTCTAGCTGATAGACAGGTGTTCAAATACTTATTTGCAGCTGTATCATACAAATAAATAGTTAAAAAATCATACATTCTGATTTCTGGATTTTTTTTTTTTAGATTATGTCTCTCACAGTGGACATGCACCTACGATGACAATTTCAGACCCCTCCATGATTTCTAAGTGGGAGAACTTGCAAAATAGCAGGGTGTTCAAATACTTATTTTCCTCACTGTATAAACACTGACATTAGCTAATGTTACAGAGGTATTTTGTTGCTTAGAAGTAAGTCAGGGTTCCTCCGTGACCTTCCTATGCAGGCTAGCAGTGGTCTTCAATTTCCTCCATTTGTACACAGTTTATCTGACTGCAGATTGGTGGAGACCAAACTCTTTACAGATGGTTTTGCAACCTTTTCCAGCCTCGATGAGCATCAACAACTATTTTTCTGAGAACCTGAAAGCTAAAGTTCACATACATTTGCCGCAAGGATACTATTTATGTCTCTTCTACTCTGTGACTTGTGTTAAAATCTGAGTATTTTTAGGTTTTAGATCACATGTCTGTAGAAATACCGAAAATTCTAAAGGTTTCACAAACTTTCGTGTACCTCTGTACATGTTTCAGATGTGAAATGGTTGCCATAATGTGACATGCATTTGATAAATTTTGTATATTATACACAGTGGAGTGTATAACTTCATTTCATTTTACAACCCTATTGTAATGTGATGATTAAATTTACCTTGTACCTTATAAATGGAGAAGAAAAATGTGAGACATGTCAAAATTGTGAGATAGTTGTGCTCTCCATGTTTCAGTCAATTTCTCATACACTCACCTCCCAAAACAGTATGTACAGAGTACATACATATAGCACAGTGGTAAATCATTATTTTGGCCAGACGATCTGTATGACATTTCTGATGTGTTTGTTGCCTGAGCTGCTAAGAAGCTGACAGCAGAACCAGGTTAGAACAGAAGGGGATGCAGGTTTAACGCTGGGCTGTGGGTGAATGAAGATGGTAACTAGGTTACAAATTAATCCTTAATAATGAAA
>NC_060157.1:13578743-13581645 GCF_021292245.1 Micropterus dolomieu
AACATTCAATGCCATTGAAAGTATGTATGTGCATTATATGTTGAATAAATGTTTAAGATTTGTATGGATTCTCTCCACTTGCATTACACAATGGGAGTGTTGTATATTATACACACTGGAATGTGTATGGAGAAGAAAGATTCAAACAGTAGCCTACATATAGCACAGTGGTAAATCATTATTTTGGCCAGATGATCTGTATGACATTTCTGATGTGTTTGTTGCCTGAGCTGCTAAGAAGCTGACAGCAGAACCAGGTTAGAACAGAAGGGGATGCAGGTTTAACGCTGGGCTGTGGGTGAATGAAGATGGTAACTAGGTTACAAATTAATCCTTAATAATGAAAACACAAATGAAATGAAGAACAATAAATACATCTGTATCGGTAACCTGGATTTAAAACCGTTAACAAAGACACAAACTGGACATTCATTTAAATACAGCCACCTGCTGGTAGAAAGGCGAAACAGATCTATTACTATGAAAACCACATTAAATATGAATTTAATATTAAATATAATGCTAACAGTAACAACTCTGCACACACAATAATTACCTAGGTGAAGCTACCAACTGTATTGCACCAAACAATACGTACATTAAACATGACTCTTGCTGTTTACATGAAGAAATGCACATTATTATATATTGCATAATAAACTACTGTTGCTAACATATTTCTCTCGGTCCAGGTTTATTGATTTGAATCAGCGGCAGATGCCGTGGCATCATAACGTTAGATTACAACCAGAAATCCCACACAAACAACGGCGAAAGGTGCCTGGGTGAATCTGTGGCATGTCGGTTTCACCAGAAATATCACATAAACGGCGAAAGGTGCCGTGGCACCTCAGGGAAAACCTGTGGCATTTTTAGATTACCACTGGAAATGCCACATAAGACAGCGGCAGGTGCTGCGTGCCACCGAAAATACACATAAACGGCGAAAGGTGCCGTGGCATATCAGGAAAAATCTGTGGCATTTTAGATAGCCACCGGAGATGCCGCGGCATCTCAAGCTGCCACCGGAAATGCCACTGGTAGCTGCCGATCCCACTATTTGAGCCAGCCCCTGCTGGCTCAAATAGTTAAAAGCATTACTGCAGAGCAAATGAAGACTAGCCTACACACTGTAACATCTATGTCAGACGATCACTGCATTGATTGAGATATATTAAAAGTGTCCTGTTGTTGAACAGAGCATCGCTTTGGACATCAGCCTGTTTCTTTTATACACATTGGTTACTATTTGTCTTATAGCGATGTCCGACGGTGAGTCCATAAACAGAATGTCTCCGGTGAAACTAGTCTTTCACTCAGAAGCAACCAGCTGTTATTTATTTTTGAGGTGCACAGAGAGAGAGAGAGAAAATGGTAGATAAAATAGCCCTTTTGGGCTTTACGCACGATGCACAGCTTCCTCTGTATGTAGGTTTACCCTGCTTCAAAATGAGCTGCTCTCCTGTTACTGCCACAATAATTACTTGCGTTGTGAAGATTATTTCGATGCTTCAGGAATAATCAGGTTGTATTGGCAGCCTGTGCTACTGCAAAACAAGTGGTTTGGTTGGCTACATCTCCATAATAAAAGGCACAGGTAACAAAAGTTCGCTGGGCAGCAAAAGTGATATTTTTAAGTGATCTTATAAACACCTTCATGGAGATTTAAAAAGAAAAATAATTGTAGAAATAGAATTGTAGAGATAACTAAATTACAGATAATCAACTTCTTCACTGCATTTGCAGAAATATTTTAATGAGCTACTTAAAAAAATAAACTCATCAAGTTGCCTAGACATCTTTACTCTGATAGCCTATCTTGACCTTTCCTCATGTGAACACATATGGGCTGTGATCCTGAACAACAAAACATTTAAATCCCCACATTACCATGGATAGTAGTGGTGCAGTGGGTTGCAGAATCTGTGGTTTGGATCCCTTCCACACGGATGCACATTTAAAGAGGTTACCTCAATCAGTCATGCCTGCGTGTGTGTTGATTCAGCAGTGATGATATCAAAAGTTTATCTTCAGGAGAAAAATCTGAAAGCTGAGAGCTGCTCTGCATTATATTCTGTTACAGTTTTAGACTTTAAATTGTTTTATTAAACCATAAAAACTCTTTTTACAAAGGGTGTCCTGGCCAAGGCAGGCAGTAGTACAACTGCACATTTAAGATGGGAATAAATAATCAGATACAACATCATAAAATATCAAAATGTTCTTAAATATTCGCCACAATTCAGCAACAAGCACGATCAAATGAGTAGTCATAACATCTGAAGGCAGAATTGCCAGCCTTCAAGTCATTTAAAAGCAACCAGTGAAACCGGCTCACAAAGATTCACCCACCTGCTACTTGAATTTTGTGTGTCCCTTTACATAAATAATTTCCACAATAAATTGATGCAGAAAAGGCAGAAATTGGTGCAGAAAAACACCAGAATGCAGGAAATTAAGTGTTTAACACTCACAATTTTCTGGGTGAGTACCCCCAGACCCCCCTGTTCATACTGTCGCAGTTTTGTTGTTATATTATTAGAATTAGACACATGACATTGTAATTTAGCAAAATCAAAATGAGACAGTAAAAAGTGTTGTTGTGAGTTTTGTGTTTTGTTTGTGCCGTATAAGTAGAGCATGTTTACTGTTGCTTTACTGCTTTACAGACTTAACGTTGGGGGGGGGGGGGGGGGGGGGTAAATTATTATGTGAAGATATGAAGTTTTATAGTCTGGTCGATGTCTATGAAGATTCTCAGTCATCCAGGTCATAGTTATCCAACGAAGGTTAAAATCAAGGGCAACTGGAAGACGTTTCGTCCCTCATCCAAAGGACTTCTTCAGTTCTGACTGACTGGCAGGGAAACTCAGCTATTTAACCTCAGTGGGGTCGTTATCCC
>NC_060157.1:13581745-13656618 GCF_021292245.1 Micropterus dolomieu
CAGTTCAGCCTCACAGAGGCATTAGCATAACTGCAGACCAGCAGTCTTGTTTTTCAAGAAGAACAAGTAACATTGTTCTGTTTTTTCAAATTGCTCTCTTGTCTTTCATTTCAGGTGGCGATTTACCTTTTACCTGGGGGTTTTTATCTATGCCATTCGCCATCTGTGGGTGGTGAGTTGAATGAGTGAATGCAGAATATTGATACTGTTGCATGGAAGTGTTGCATAGCTTTTGTTGATCTAATCACACAGGCTTAATCATGTGCACAATTGTTTCTGTTTTTATTAGTCGCCCTGGCTGTGGGACACCAGACAGTGTTGGTACAACTATCCTTTTCTGGTTAGTAGTTTTTATTTTATTAATCATCCTATGTTATGACTCTGATCTGTTCAGTGCCCCAATGTTGGTATTATTACATATTTTTAAAATGTGTTTTTGCTTCACTTCCTCCCAAAGCATGTGAGTCCTGCACAGTTCAACTACTATGTAGTTGAGCTGGCTTTCTATTGGTCTCTATTGGATGTTTTCCCCGTTCATAGACATTAAACGTAAGGTGAGTCAACAATGGCTTAACTAACAATATTGTGCTGCCTCTCAGTAGACCTCCTAAGTACTTGCCACCTTTTGTATTGGAACTGTTTTGCCAGCTTTTCAAAATATCTTCATGTCATATCCATTTTTCTTTATTTATTTGGAAGTATGTTTACAGGGTTGACCTCTCACACCATTTAATGTTTCCAGTGTATTAAAATTTGCTTATTATTATGTGCTCTAGCAGAACAGTTTAGACAATGAAATGCTGTTGTGCCATAAGGATTTACAAAGCATCTCATTTATAGCTTCAGATCATCCTGTCATCCCAGTATTTAAACAAAGCCTTTCAGTTGGTGTTCTGATAGTCTTTATGAATGTACAAAAGACCAGCAGTGAGGATTAATCCATAACACATGTAAATTTGAGTGCAAGTAGCACAAGCATCTTATTTACCAACAGAAATGTTTATGTGGATTTTGAGCTTTTTAGAAAGAACATACTTTTTATAAATTGAGAATAAAATGAGTCAAAAAAGTCAGAAATCACTGTGTGGCTGTAGAGTAGTGAACCTCAAATCACTGTTGATTATTTGCTGGGAAATTAACTGAGGTTTTGGCTATTAGCAGGCACTGACTTTCAGCAGTGGAGAACATGATAAACATCCCTCTCTCTCTTGTGTCATCTCTTTTCATTTCACTATTGACAGGATTTCTTTGTCATGCTTGTCCACCACCTTGTCACCATACTGCTCATCACATTCTCCTATGCCAAAAACATGCTAAGAATTGGCACTTTGGTCATGTGTGTGCACGATGCATCCGACATCTTCCTTGAGGTAAAGAACTCGGTGATGAAGATTTTCACCTGTTGCAAGAAGCAAATATGAGGGTGTTTTAACTTAACAATGCTAAGCGCTGTTTCGGAAAATGTAGGCAAACACAGCTGAGAACACACGAGCATGGAAATGATACCACTGTGAGCTACTTGTCCTACCAGTTTGACAGAAAAAACACAACTGTTATTAGCATTTCAGTGACAAAATGTCATTAAAATACAGCAGTACAAGGTAGTAAAGGCAGTTGTGAGCTACTACCTGTCTGACAGGAAAAACACAGCTTTTAACATTTCAATAACATGTCATTACTGGAAAACAGAGATATTGGTGTGATATTTTATTGTTGTGAATCATTAATGCCTTATTTTTTGTCCCAAAGGCTGCCAAGCTCTCCAATTATTCCAAGTACCAGAAGCTATGTGATGGCCTATTTGTGGTGTTCAGCATAATCTTTTTCCTGACTCGGCTTGTCATATATCCTTTCTGGTGAGGCAATGAGAGCTCATTATATATCAAATTACACACTGTCACATGTTTAACTGTTTCTTTATTAACTAAAAGTTGTAATACTAACAAATTCAGAGCTCAAGTAACCTGTGTAATGTGTATATTTGTTGCAGGATTGTTAACAGTGCTCTGATTGAGAGCTGGGAGATCGCCGGGCCATACCGGGCCTGGTGGTTGTTCAATGGGTTGCTGTTGGTGCTGCAGGCTCTTCATATCATCTGGTTCTACTTCATCACTTGCACTGCTTTCAAAGCAATAATGAAGGGAAAGGTAAGACTGGCTGGCTATTCTTTGTAGTAAAAATTTTAAGCCATGCTATCTAGGGGTGTGCATCTTCACTGGTCTCACGATTCGATTACGATTATCAGGTCAAATATCTCGATGCATCACCTCAAAGGTGGGAATTTCTGGGGACCTCATTACCAGAAGAAAAAGTATTTGTAACAATTTAAAGAAGTAGGAAGTAACAAAATGCAGATATTTAATGTTACTTCATATAAATGTAGCTAACATTGCATAGCATTATTATTACACTGTTATTACTGACCTCTGCTGCTGCTATTTTTATTTCTGATGCTACTGTTATTAGTAGAGTCAGATGGGGGTTGAACTACGCATTTTACAACACTCCAGCCAAGCCACGTTCACGCCACCTTAATATATTTGTTCCTTTTTTTGTCTCGTCTAGTGTAGTTACATGTTTGTGTCTTGTCTAGTAAGTTGATTATTGTAATCTTGTATTGAGCACCATGGGCCTTGAGAAACGGCATTGGGTTCATTGTGTACTCGATATGTAGATGAATGACAACAAATGATATTGAACTAGCAGCCATAAAACGTGCTGCTCAGCTTCCAGACCGCAGTCTGAAAAGAAGATGTTAACTAGCGCTGTCTTCACTTTTCCACTAGTTGGAAAACGACAGACTAATTAACGGATACACTGTGACCTGCAATGTACACTTACTGCCAGACTGAAATGTAGCGCTCATACTTTCCTCTGCTCTGCTGCTTTCACCGTCACCTACTGCCACCTGTCACATAGCTTTGAAGAATGAGCAGAGGACGCTAGCGAAGCACTACCGTATGCTTATTAACATTGATTTTATTGATCATGTGAAAGTTTAGTGTGTGGAGTTTGCATGTTCTCCACGTCTGCGTGGGTTCTCTCCGGGTGCTCCGGCTTCCTCCCACCATCCAAAGACATGCGGACTAGGTTAATTGGTGACCCTAAATTGTCCTTAGGTGTGAGTGTGAGTGTGAGAGGTTGTTTGTCTATGTGTGGCCCTGCGATGGACTGGCGACCTGTCCAGGGTGTACCCCGCCTTTCGCCTGATGTCAGCTGGGATTGGTTCCAGCCCCCCGCGACCCTGTACGCAGGATAAGCGGTTGACGATGGATGGATGGTGAAAGTTTAGTAGCAGCAGTCATTCATTCAACAGCTGTCTGTTTGTGCCTAACAGGGAGAACCACACGTCTCTGTTGTGTGCACCGCACAGAGGGTCCAGAGCTGCACTTCTGCATTTCCGAGTTCCGCCTTTTTTGTTCCGTCAACATTACGTTATCAATTAACCTCTAGATAATAGATTATTGACATTTGTGAATTGATTCATAATCGATGCCGACTTGGACGATCAATTATTTTTCACACCCCTGTAATGGGAATTCCATGAGTACCATCTCCAAACACAGTCATGTAATTAATGTTACTCACTGAGGGCCTCTGGTTTATCGGGTACTGGGTACTGGGTATGTGATGTGTCCAGGGGATCATGTCTTTCATTGTTTACAACATGTACCTGGCTGTACTAGAGCTGAATGTCTTTCCGATAGATTTAGATTGACTGTCCTCCAGTGGTAAGATAGTGCTGACCCTAAGATTAGGATAAAAGCTGCATGTGCTAAGACACTGCAGCTCACTTGGATGATACCCTGATGCGTGTGTCCCAGTGAGTTCCTTCTCCAGAAGACCTGAATAATATTCACAGAAAGACAAGGGTTTGCCTAAGCTGCTTATTTGAAAATTTGAATTGCCATCACAATTTAGCCGTTATAGGCAGGATCACACACGTGAGAGGACTCTGACACTCGGAGCTGAAGGTAAAACCGTGCACGGCTGGAGTCTGGGACTCTAGACTTCAAACCTCTCCTCCAAACTATAGGTGAGACGTTGAGGGCCTGGCGCCTGAGTGTCCGAGGCTCGCTTACTGCTGTGATCCATAAGAACCTAATGGCTGGCAACACTCTCTTTTTGGTGAGTAGGCTATTCAAGTGAAACGTTTCTCACTACCCAACAGGGTGTCCGTGACAGATTTGTCAACAGGTCACGCTGTGTGAATCGACAAAGCTTTGGTGTAAAAGTACTATAGTCTGGAAATCACTGTTGGACAGTGGTTTTCCTATAGGTCTGGGACCTTACTGTTGCACAGTGTTGTGTTTTGGGTCTGCGACCCATAATAAAAAGAGAGGTATGTGAGTCACAGGACTCACTACAAAATTTAAGTAAAAAGGGTTTTTACTTAGGGTTGGTATTCTAAGGGAATACAAAGTAAATATACAGTATTGTTGAATGCTGAATATGTTAACTGCAGATATATGAAAAATTGAGTGAGATCTGAAAACTGCCTTGTGTGAACGAATTGCGAATGAGAAAAAAAAAAATAGAACATGTGTGAATGTTGAAAAAAGGCTTTTGTAAACAGGTACAAAAAAAACTTTTTCAGTATAAAGGCTTTTCAATGGTATAGAATATAAAGACTTATCAAAGACCAAATAAATTCTAAAGTTAAATTTTTACTACAGTTGGGTCATTTGGGATTTAAGAACTAAACAAAGAAATCACTTTGTTCCAGACTGAAATATCTCATGAGGCTGACATTTCTGTTTGTTAGTAAAATATCTTGACAGCTGTTTGATGGATTGTCATGTCTGAGTTTGATGATCCCCTGATTTTTCATCTGGCACCAACTGCACGTCAAAATGTCCCTTTGTCCAGTGAATTATATCTACTCAATGAATTTTTGCAAGATTTTGTACAGATATTGTTGCCAGACGCAGGCATGCAAACTGGTCAGGGGTCAAAAAAGGTGATCCGCAAGCAGAGAAAGACACAGAGACAGTGTAAGGCCCCCTCCACATTACTGAGTTTTCGTTTGAAAACGGAGATCTTTTGCTATGTTTGCACCTCCCATCCAGACTAAAACGGTGAAAAACAAAGACCTAAAACAGAGAAGTTTGAAGACGCTACCGATCCTGTTTTTCGTTTTAGAACTCCAGAGAGCATTTTAGTGCGGACAGGCAAAAATGGAGTACTTTAAAAACAATGACTCAGGCGCTCGCGTTTGGCTCTCTGATTGGGTCTCATTAGTCATGCAAAGTAGAAACACAATACTACTGACAGAGTTTTTAACTCTGTATTTTTATAAAAATATTTTGTACCATGCAGATAACACTTATAGCCTACACTTGTACTGTGTATGTCGCCCTATTTACTTTGCGATGACTCCCAACCTATTTTCCGCCACCACAGCTGCATTACATTCAGTAACAGTCCCAGCTCGTTATTGGTCCATGCAAAATACAATCTGGTGTGGTTCTTCATCTGTGGTACTTTATTCGTTCGCCAAATCTTCTGTAACTACGGAAGAGAGAGACTACCTGCTTCATGTTTACACTGGCACACGCATGCCCAGTGTACGTGAATGGCCACTAGATGTGCGTTTTCAGTCGTTTTAGTATAGATGGAGATCAGTTCTGATACGCAGCTAAAACGCTGGTGTGGACGGAGATCGTATTTGTTTTAAAACTATAAACAGAGTAGTGTAGATGGGGCCTAAGAGGGATTTGTTTTAAGCTTACATGTTGTATAGATAACATACATTCGTCTACTGCAACAAGAGAAAGAGACCGACACACAAGGGCGTCACTTTGTGTTGAAAATTAGTGGGGACATAAGGGGTCAGATTAAGGATGTGAAGATACACTTAGCACGAGATGTGGCGATGCACCATATTGGTGTCTCAAGAACAAGATGTGACAAGATTTTAACACTATTTTCTAGAAATCATCAATCCTGAAAAAGATTTGAGTTGGAGGGGTCTAAGCGTCTTCCCCCGGAAATTTTTGAGCATTCAACACATTCTGGTGAATGTTCTGCACCAATTCCAATTTCCTACATCAATTTATGATGGAAATGTTTTTATTTATGTAAAGGGAAAAACAAAATTCAGGTGGTAGGTGAAAAATTAAAATCTAAAAATGATACAGAATATAATGCAGAAAGGCTCTCAGTCATTCTGTGTTGCTTACAGATAGGTTTCTCCTGTAGATCAACTTTTCTCATATAATATCATCAGCACACATGCTGGCATGATTTAGTCGTCCCTCCTCTTTTGTCATGCTGCACGTTTTTGGGTCATTGTATAAGAAGTAGCTTATTTTAGCTTTGTCAAAGCACTTTAATTTGTTATTTAACATTTCTTGTTGCAAGCTATTTTTCAAAGCATATTTAACAAATCCTTCCAAAAAGTGATGGGGACATAGCGTCGTGTAAATAACACCGATGCCCACACGTTTCGTCCTGTTACTGTAAACTACATAACATCCAGGGGCGAGTTCAGCACCGACAAAACGTAGCAAAACGTTTTTTTGAATGGAAAGGGTGGTGCCTCGAACACCCTGTTGTGTATGCAAGTTCTCTGTATTTCCCTGCCTTTTTAACGTCGTCCTGTTTACAAACTTGTCGCAGCTGATTGGGTAACATCTGTGACACGCCCACCAAACAGAAGAAAACATACATCAAATCCTGTTGCGGAACGTTGCACAACGTTGCAAGGAAATATGTCGTCAATCCTAAAACGTTGCAAACCGGTGCTAAACGTTTTGAGATTGGACTCGTCCCAGGTTGCTGGCAGCCACTAACGTCCACACGTGTTCAGCTGTCAGACTCCGCAGTGAGCGGACTTGAAAAAAACCCCGCCCTACTCTGCCTCTGATTGGCTGGTGGGTTGAGTCATTAGGAGTGACCTGCTGGATTGGTTAGGCACAGCCAGTTGTTAGTTGCATAGCTCATGCAGAGTAGAAATAACTGAGTTCAATCTTAAAACGTTTTGCACTGGTTTGCAATGTTTTCAGATTGAACGACATGTTTCCTTGTTAAATTGTAATAACTTGGGTGCAAATGTATCTGCATCTAGCAGCATTGTCATCAAAATTTTGCTTTATGCCAAATATCTGTAAAACTAATGACTATATCCTTATCCTGAGCTGTACTTTGTGTTTAATGCTAATTAGAAAATGTCAGCATGACTATGGTAAAACATTACTTGCATCAGCATGTTCAGCATCCTCATTGTGAGCATGCCAACAGCCTCAGAGCTGATATCGCGGCTGTACACCTGTAGTGTTTTTGCTTTCTTTGCTATTCCTGTTCGCAAAACTGTCATTCCTATTTGTGTTTTCATGTTACAGGTGTCAAAAGATGACCACAGCGACCTAGAGAGCAGCTCAGACGAGGAGACGAGAAGTTGCAGTAAGAATCCCAGTCATACCCGAAACCCAAAGGACAGCAGTCACACTGGTATCCTCAATGGAGAAACTCACGGGCATTGAGTACGATGAGGGGGATATGTACTTCCAGTGTGGCTTTTATGGCGTTTTTCCATTACCAGCTCAACTCGACTCGGTTTTGGCCCGCCGTCCTCCGTTTTCCATTGCAGATAGTACCCCTCAATGTAGCTGGTCGTTATAGCAACGCCACACACAACTGCCGCAACCTAATGTTCAATGCGACACACACACACCAGCGACCCACGAACAGCTGTCTCTTGATATAAGTCAAAACGTTTAACCATTACTCCGAATATAAAGACAGATAAGTGGTATGAAAACTTTCCAGCTGTGTTTTCCTCTGCTGTTGTTGCTGCAGCGGCCTGTGTGACGGAAGGAGCAGAGGGCTCTGTGAGCGGGCGGCTGGCCGGCCTCACACGCTCCTCCCGCGGGTTGGTGCAGGCTTCCCCCGGCGCCACTTGCGGAGCAAGTCAACTCCGAAAACTTTCAAGCACATTTTTGTTCCGCCATCACTTTTCGTAAAGCTGTCAATATTCGCAATCTACACAGTTGATTTCTCACCTCAAAACTTCTCATAAGTGGATTTAGTGATGAAATAACGTATGAACATTGTAAAATATCAAACTTTCTGTTGCTGGCCCGTTTGGCCAACGCAATGATGATGCAGTGAATAGTGACGATTCTCTATGACTAATCAGTAGTCTGCTGTAGTCTAGCATCGCCTCAGCTCGCTTGGAACCGCGACGGAGGTGATAGGAAAAAAAGTACCTGGTAGCAGGCACAGGTACAACTTATCCACAATGGAAAACCAAAAAAGGCGAGTAGAGTCGAGGCGTGTCGAGTTGGTACCATGCAGTGGAAAAGGGGCTTTATTCACCTCCTACGTGCCTGTGTGACCCGTCTTGACCACCTGAAAACCTTATTTTTTCACTTTTTCCTTTGTTGTTTAAATGGATAGAAGACTTGAATGCAGGGGAAGTTCATGTGTGGAATAAAGACTTGTCTTACTAAGT
This sequence comes from Micropterus dolomieu, assembly GCF_021292245.1. Lineage (NCBI taxonomy): Eukaryota > Metazoa > Chordata > Actinopteri > Centrarchiformes > Centrarchidae > Micropterus > Micropterus dolomieu. Next base: position 13,590,201 of record NC_060157.1, read on the forward strand.
CAGTTTTACACTTTGTGAAGTTTACATCTGCTTTTGCTTACAGAAGTAGACAGAAAATGTGTGTGTGGTCTATTTGCACCTCGCTGTATGTGTGTGTGTGTTTTCAAAGTTAGAAATTGCAGCAGATGCGTAACAGTCCATTTCTACACTGCTACAGTCAAAACTAATTGTATTCATGTAAATACATTTTATTAGCAAAGTCAGTAATATATTTTCCAGCTGAAAAACAATCACTGCATCTGCCGTACTGAGTATACTGATTACTCTGTAAGCTTGAAAAACCGAAATGGCAACTATCATTCTTAATATACCAAAGGTTTCTTAATAAAACATTGTATCAAATCCAGTGACGAATGTGTATAATCTTTATTATGTTATGGATGATGATCTTGACTGTGATGAGTAGAGCTGCAACTGACGATTATTTTCATTAGTGAGTCATCGTTTGACCTATAAATAGCAAAAAGTGTCAATCACAAGTTCTTAAAAGTCAGACCCAACCGTCCAAGCCTAACGATATTTCTTTTACTTTTGTGTAAGTCAAAAGAAAAGCACATTTTCATAGTTAAGAAGCTGGGGTAAGTGAATGTGCCCCAATGTCATGATTTTTCTGCAGATCGACAAATGCATTTATCCACTGATTGTTTCCGCTTTAACAACAGCATGGCAGCACTCATGACAGTACTGCATGGGATCCTCTTGCGGCCTTTGAGGGGAATTCATCCTCTTTAGTATCTTATCTTAACACACTCTTCCAGCACGTCAAAAACGTCTTCACTGAAGTCGTTGTACTTCAGACTGAAAAGAGTTGGAGACACAAAAAGTAGTTAGATGCTAGTTTAAAACGCCTTGTGCTGAGAAACTTTATGTAAAGTGCACTGGCTCAAGATGGTTTAACTGAAGTGAATCGGGCTTACTTCATCTCCTGCATGTTGTGGCTGCCCTGCATGACTTTGATGAGGGCTGGGACAGACGCATCGGTCAGTGAGTTGTTTCTCAGGTCCAGGCTCTTTAAAGTCTTGCTGGCTCTTATAGCAGCACACAAGTCCTCAACACAGGCATCAGTCAAACCGGTCATTTCAACGCTGCAATAAAAGAGACTTGAATGTAGTGCACACTGCAATGTGGTCATGAAAAAAAAAGATATAAGGAGAGTGTTTTAAAAAATAATTTTGTCAGCTCACATCAGTTCCTCCAATTGGCAGCTTGGATGTGCAACAGCATCCCAAAGATGTTTAACCCCTTGGTCTCCTACTTCATTGATACCTACAGCCAGAGACTTAAGTCGAGTAACCTCACTTCTCAGCACTGAGCCCAGTTCCTTGAAGACCGAGTGGGTTAACTCGCATTGTGTCAAGCTGTAGGGTGCAGCAGAATATAAAGATACTGTACTTTTTCTTTACCAAGACAGGTGGCACTTTATCACTGAAAAGACAATACAGATGACTCTACCGGAGTTTTTCCATTGGACAACCAAGTCGACTGAGGGCTTGGCAGAGCAGCAGTGCCCCCTCCTGGCCCAAATCATTCACTGACAGGTCCAGCTCTGACAGAGAGCAGTGCTCTGACATCAAGGCCTCCATCAAAGGAGCACAGCAGGTACCTGTCAGCTCACTATCAAAGAAACTAAGATAGAAAAAAAGGTCACCAATGGCAGAAAACTATAGATGTAAAGGAATGATTTATCACACACATTCTGTTTGCTTTTTTGGGGGTGATTAAGAGACACTTTCAGGAGGTATTTTGAAAGTCCTTTTCACTTATCAATTCAATCAGCATATCAAAGGAAAGGAATTCACTGCAGTTTTATCATCTTGAAACAGACTTACTTGAGGCTCTGTAGTTTACAGAGTGGGTGTTGCAGGGATTTGCACAAAGTCTCCACTCCACTGTGACCAATCGCGTTTTGTGTCAGGTTCACTTTTCTCAACTGTGATTGGCCAGAGCGCAAAGCTGCTGATAAAGCCTCCATGGATGCAGCAGTCAACATGCAGCTTTGTAGCCTTTTTAATGAACAAAATAAGGTCATTCATCAAAACTAAAAGTCAACACATAAATAGACAAACAAACAAAATACAATACTACAATTTTTAGAGTACGTACTGGAGCTCCTGCAGTTTGCAGTGAGGACTATGCAGCGCTTTGCACAGTTTCGTAAAGCCCTGGTCCCCAATCTCATTAAATGTCATGTCTAACACACACAGCTGAGAGGTGCCTGAGGTCAGGACAGACCCCAGATCTTCACAGCTTGCCTCTGTCAGTCTGCACACTTTAAGTCTGGGTAAATCAAAATGAAAATATCAAGGACTTATTAAATGAACTGGGCTATTTCTGCCTATGAGAAATATCTGTTCACATAAAATTGAAAAGAATGCCTTGAGCTAGATTTACTTTAATATGTGCAGCTTGCAGTCTCTGAGTCCAGCGCAGAGAATTTTGAACTTTTCATCGCCGAGGCCGGTGTGAGAGAGATCCAACTCCTTGGTGGGTCCTCTGCTGAGAGCTGAAGCCAGATGATTGACAGCCCCAGTACTCAAGTAGCTGTCTAACAAGCTGGTGGACACAACACAGCGATCTTACATATAACAGCCAACTAAACATAAAATGAATGATGCCTGGACATGTATTTATTTTTACCATGACTTACGTGATCTTATGTGACAAGCTCATAGTTGGAGCCAGCCTCTCTGCTGCCTCCTCTGTCAAATTCTTTGTACGATACAGATTCAACTGCTCTATCCCTCCGAGGCACGTGATAACATAATTTAAAGCTACACAGTCCTGGAGGCTGAGGTCTCCATAGCTGATGCCCGTTCGCGCTGAGGGGGTGATGATCTCTTTCACCAAACTCTCATTTTGAGCTTGATGAAGCAGATGGAAGCAGTGGTGGTGCTGGTCTTTGTACCATCCCTTCAGTGTCACCTCTGAGCTGCTTTTAAGCCAGCATTTGAAATCCATGATGCGATCAGTGTTCCACTCCCCCAGCAGGGTCTCCAGCGGTCTGCGCTGAATTGGCTCTGAGAGTCCTGCCAGGAAGATATCTAGAAACTTTGCACGGCCTTTGTGCTTTTCCACCATCTTCTCCATGCCCTCAGACGGTGACGTGTCCAAAAAGAAAGACATGGCCAAGAGGAACTCCTGCATCATTTGGGAGTGGAAGGAAAAGACTTCCGACTGGTGACCATCTACTTGCAAGAAAACACCAAGTGTGGTGAGAAACCGTTGAAAACCAAAGGAATCTATTTCCTCTTTGGTACAGCTCGAATGCTGGTCAAGGGTGCAATGAGACGCCATCTTGCTGAGGGCAAGCACTAGTTCTCTGTTGCAGGCCTCGTTCAGCGAGAGCGTCTGAATCAGGTGGACCAGGATATCTACATACAGCTGAGATAACGTCTCAGGAAGTTTTGCTCCAGCATCCATCAGAGACTTGTATATAGAACAGACTGTCCAACAAAATCTTGGGGTGGTACAGATATCATAAAAGCCTAGAGTCCTTTCCATGTGCGTAAATGCTTTGTTGGCAGCAGTTGGGTCAGTAAAGAACCCGTTAAAGTAGGCCTCTCTTTGTGGCCTCAGAAACCCCAATACATCCACCCTGGTGCCACTCAGAAACTTCAGACATCCTGTCGGCCTGGATGCCACCACGATGGCAGCTCCTTTCAGCAGTGACCCATGTAGCAAGCTGGCCACTAAACAGGACACTGAGACCGCCTGGCTGGGGTCAGAGCAGAGGGTGTGGACAGAAGGGTCCAGGCTGCGTTTGTACCGATCCAGATCATCAAAAACAAACAACACATCCTCAGGCTTCTGCAGAACCAGGTGCATGGACTCAGGAGAGATATGACCGTGATGGTGTAGCATTAACGCCTCCAAGGAGTGCATCCGGTTATCAAGAGAATTAAACTCCCTGAATTGGAAATGGAAAAAATAAGAAAAGTTTTGAAGGTGTTCTCCATTTGCCCAGTCCACTACTAGGTTCTCCAAAGCAGTGGTTTTACCTGATCCTTCAGGACCGACCAGTACCACAGTCTTGATTTCACCAGACAGAGCGGCGTGGATTGCATGATCAAGGGTGGGTGAGTTGTCTTCTACATTACTATCCGTCACCTGAGCTTCAGAAGTCAGCGGGGATATGTACTTGTTGTTTATCACACTGACTGACAGCTCTCCACCAAGAAGTGTGGACATGCCCTTTGACCTCAGGATATGAGTCAGCACTGAGTCTTTGTCCATTGTGTAAATAACTGTTGTGAGAAAACATAAAATATAATTGACTGTCAGCATGACAGTCTGCAGGCAACATATCATTCATGTCTGCAAATAAATTACCGTGTAATGATTATCTGCTTTGGAAGCTGTCCACCAACATGTCTCACACAGAGCCGTCTCACAGTAACAGAGCAATCACTTTTCAAAACACGTAAATGGAAAGTGCAGTTACCTTGGACGCAGTGATGTTAAAAAAACAAAACAAAGCAAAAGTCGTAAGGGGAAAAAAGTAAATGCAGACAGACTTCTGATTTAATGGTGGGTTACGCCTACAGCGGGAATGCAGCAACAGTCGCACACAAGCTTGCCATAACCTCCCAATTAGACCAGGAGCTGCTCAAAACAGGAAGTACCGTGTGATTTTCAGCCCTGCGCGTTGCCTTACAGACAGGAACCGGTAACGCCAAAAATCCTAACGCAAAAGTCAGTTTGAATGTGTCCTGCCAGCAGTAACACTGCAGCTGTGTTAACATACTCCTAAATTAAGTTATACGTAGAAAGAATATGTGTTGTAAAGAATATACTGGTAAGTACATTTACTCCAGTACTATCGCCTACTTGAGTAATTCCATTTTATGCTTATTTATACATGTGCTCCACTCCATTTAAGAGGGAAAATTTGTACTTTTCACTCCACTGCTTTTATTTAGCTTTACTAGTGTTGCGTTTTTCAGAGTTTGAGAAAGGAGAGGGAGAGGCTGGGTCCGATGAAAATTAACAAGAAGATTTAAAGGCAGGGTAGGTAAATATGACAAACTAGCAAGAAATTGCCGGATTTTTGAAAGTATCCAACAGAGAAACTCCCACCGCCGCCCTTCTGGGCTCCTTTCAAAGCCACGCCCCCCAAATACGTGAACGCGCGTTGCCGACTGCCGGAGGACGAGCACAGTGTGACGAGCGGAGGACAGCGCGATGCAGGCTCACATCAGGGGTAAGAAAACATTTAACTTTATCGTTATTAAAATAAACAACTAACCCGGTTATTAGTACTCACTATCAAGCTAGCATGTTAATATTGGATAGGTTTAAAAATACTGACTTTGATTCACGAGCTGGCTAGCTAACTGTTTGAAACAGGTGGCTGTGCTAGCAGCTGCGGTAACAAAGGCAAAGCTAAAAACTGGCTAATACACATTTTCCGTTACCATCAGTTACACTACACTAACCTGTATTTCGTGTTAGACTCATAACTTGTACGTTCTTTTTCATGTTAGAGCTTCCACGGTGACAGCATTATTGTCTCTGATGAGAACTGCACTCCAGAGCCAAGCACAGACCGGGACAGGACCGGGACCGGCCTGGGGTCGAGGCGAAGCAGAGGAGGGAGGGCTGCCGGGGTCCGAGGAAGAAGAGGCAGGACGGGAAGGACGAGGTGCAAGCCGAGCAGCACATACCAGCGTCGAGTACTCCAAAAACAAATTTTTCCCAGTGTACTTGTTTCAGAGATTCTCAGGTGTTGTGGACAACATCCAGATTACAGTGTTTCCATACACCACACATGGCTGATCTTCCAGACCCAGGACAGAGTAACAGACAGTTTGTAGTGTGGCAGTGTGGAGCACTTAGACACAGAGTCGTGATACTGAGTTGCTGTTTCTGGAAGATATACAACTGTTCTCCTGATCCACTAGGACAATACAGAGGTTTAATCCTAGCAGGATGTAATCACCAACTGATACACAAATAATTCCTATATCTGTACTTGTGTTAGTTTTATTCCCAGGAGGGTGGAGAAAATACGAAGATATTTTTCCCTGTTCTGGATGTTATTTTCATTCTTTTTTAAATAAAAAAGAAAAATTTATCATTTTCAATGTTTTTTCTTTACACCTGCAGCATAAACAATCAAACTCCGTAAAATGTAAATGCTCCGTACTTGTATAGCGCCTTTCTAGTCTTTTCGACCACTCAAAGCGCTTTTACAGTACATCTGCATTCACCAGTCACACACATTCATACACTGAGCCTAAGTGCTCAAACGGAAACTAACATTCACACACATTCATATGGCGGAACAGCCGCCAGGGGCAAATATCTTGCCCGGGGTTCAGTATCTTGCCCAAGGACACTTCGACACGCAACCAGGGGGAGCCAGGGATTGAACCGCCGACCTTCCGATTAACGGCCAACCCGCTCTACCTCCTGAGCCACAGCTGCCCCGAAACAACTAAATTTATGTCTTATGTCTCCAATAATGACATCCAAATGTGGTATAACACTTATTATTAAATACTACTAAAACTAAAACCTATATCACAAATAGATCATTTTAAACATTATTAAAAATAAGTATATACAGGAAGACAGACAAGGTGTGTCCAGAGGCGTGTTGACTGATTATGAACACAGTTCAGACTTTGCATGTAGCATCATATCGCTGCTGTGGAGAGGATTAAATATATCACAATCACCTCTCTGACATGATTACCACATTTAAAAAACAACCATATTACTTTTTGTTTTATATTTTGCTGTATCTAGCAACACAGTTGGGGCAGGGACACCTGACTGAACCCCATGTTGACGGGGATCATCAGGTCTCCTGGTTCTGCTTCTAGGCATCTCCTCAGTAGTAGACAACAGTTGGAGGAGGAGGATGGCACTCTGGAGGTCTGTGATGTAACTGTAGTCCTTCTCCACCTTCAATGAGTACAAGCTCCACTTCCTGGACATTTTGTTTTACACCTTACTGTACTTGATAACACAGAAGCTCAGCTTAGTGAAAAGTTTGTAATACCTGACATCATTCTCTTATAGAGCAGTTAGCATTTCCACATAAAATGCAATCAAAACAATAAATCAGCACCATCTATCTGTATTCCTCATACTGTTTAATATTTTTTGACTCATCACTTATAAATGTATTGAGTAAAATGCATAGGAGTACTCATAATGCAACATACTGAACTGTGTCATCAGCTTTTGTCCTGGCTGGACTGTGGACATGGTGGTTGTAATCCAGGTCAGCCAGCATGGTCCGGTCAGTGTATACTGGTGAGAAGTACAGGGCTATGAAAGACTCAAACCTGCAGGTGACCTGAGGGCACAGTAGAAATAAAACATACAGGATTTTTTTACTTCTGGTAAATTTAGTAATGGCATAACGGCACCAGTTACAGTAAAAGGTTTTCACACAGTAGGTTTAGCTATGAACAATGTCAAATTATATTATAGGTAGCTTATATACCAGAAACACAGATACTTGGGGACCTTTAGCCATCATTGTTTATGTATACTAACGTTGAAATGTCTTTCTCATAACTACAAACACAAACGCTACATCATTTGTAAAAGAGTAACATACAGCCAAACATCAACTGCAGACACAAGATAATCACTCAAACAGATTAGATACAAGATAAAGATAACGTAAAGTTAGGTGTTAACATAGCAATATATGAATATAATATAACAATAGACCTATATGGTGAATAACTAAACCGGCGCAATCTACACCTACATCGTCTTCCCTATTGTTAGCGTCGGATAGCACAGCTCGAGCTGCTGTTTTCCAGCTCACCTACAGCTAGATAGAATTCATCGTCTTTGCTCTGGCTCCTACACCAGCCTGCACTCGTACCTGTCCAGCAGAAATAAAGCCACCACGGTGTGTCAGCCCCTCGGTGTTCTCGGTGTTGAAAAGCCACGCAGATATCCCCCACCGGTCTGACCGCTTCGCTCGTCAAGTCTGAGCGAGCTGACCGGGCACGCGCATGGGGGCAGCTCTTGTAGCAGCAGTGCTGGTAGCCATGGCAGCGAGGTAGAGTGACAGTCAGCCAGCCAATCATTGCACTCGGTCCGAATGAAACGAGTGGCTGTGTTTACTGCAGCGCTGAGAGGACTACAGACAGCCGATTATTATACTCTCTTTTTCAGTGCACCTAACTTTTTAATATGCATTGGTGTATATAGACAGTTTTAACAAATATGACAAAAAGTGTTTTAGAAGCAACTTGCCTACCCTGCCTTTAATAAAAAAAATAGGTGAATAAAAAATGGCATTACAAAACAAACAAAAAACAAAAACACTGCAGTGGACTGGAAAGTTGTTCCTCTTTTCAGATATACAGCTCACAGTCCCGATTCTCATAAAATGATTTGTTTATATCCTCCAGGTATGTGGGCGGGTCCTTTTTCCTCCACATGGCTTAGGTCCATAGTGATTGGTTGTTTGGTTGGTTTCTTCGTCACCCAATAAGGAAGGGTGTACCATTATTGTATTCATTTGGTCAGACAGACGAGCGCCGATCCCAGACGTGAAACTCCCCTTCAATCTACAGGAATAAGCAGTCTTTTGCTCTAAACTAATCATAGAGAACAACAGGGCTTGTCTACAAAATGGTTGACACCCTATCTTAAGTGTCAATGAAACAGTTAAAACAAAACAGTCCCTCTGGCTCTAAACAAAGAGGTGTCAGTTTTCTTCACATTACAAAGAGGATACAAACAATGGTTTAATCAACATTCTGATGCAATCCTCTGGCCTAAAACCCAGCAGGTTATATTTTTAGAAGACAGAGGACACTGAAATACCTTTGGTAAGAAATATCAGGTTTGTTGTAACTTTTTAAACTCTACACTAGTTGCTACTACTACTATTTATTCTGCAAAAGTATTTTTACTTTTGGAACTTATATATATTTGAACACTAATAAGAGCCATTTTCATACACTTTGCGTAGGCCTATACTTTAATTACATTTAGCTGATCATACGTATATGCGCTTTCACCATTTTAAATGCAGGACTTTTACTTGTCGTGGAGTATTTCTGCCCTGTGGTTTTACTTCTTCAACTAAAGAAAAATATGCTAGGAGAACTAAACTAAATTAAAAACTTGTAAATAACTTATTTCAAAAACAATATCCCAAAATACAAAAGGTACCTATACTTATATTTTACTTATATCAAATGTTGTTTATTTATTTATTGTCAAGACAAAATAATTCCCCATACTTTGAGTGTGTTGGAGCATAGGAAGTTAAAGTCACTAAACTTTCGCTGGAAAACTGCCCTTGAGGTCATGAAGTTCTTTTAAATTCATCTGCCAGGGTAAAGTGAGCTGTAATTTCTCCTAACCACTACTGGTCAGCTGTGGTCCGTAATGGAATAACATCGAGACTGTAAATCTGTGAGGGAATAAGCAGTTAAGCAAGAGGAGTCACAAGGGAAGTTCAAAAGAAAGGGTTTTCCTTTCCCCCAAAAATCATCACAACAAAATAAAGAAAAAGATTTGGGCTCATAAAAGAGGTCAAATAAACAGAGGGTAACTAAAGCTCTGAACATAAGAGACTCAAAAAATACAACTGACCTACTACAAAAGAAACAAAGGGGACTTATATATTGGCTGATCAGACCAATTTTGACACACAGGGGGAGACTAACCTTAACACTACTACATAAACTACAAATAATGGCAAAACCTACCTAAAAACTTATTCCAAAAGAAATGTAATGTTAGTTAACCTTAACTCAACAAAAATACTCAAATATAAATCTAATCCCCAAAATATCTAAGGAGAGAATAAAGCTACCCCCCGGACAGAACAAGCAGTGGTAGTGTCCAATTAGGCCACTTCCCCTATAAAGCTGCTCCTGCTCCAAGCACCACCCCTTTAAGACAGCAGACTTCCTGGATCCTTCCAGGGTGTGGAATCCAACACTGTTAAGCTCAAAACAAATAGTTATACAAAGAAAAACAATTCAAAAGTAACTAATGGTGTGTGCTCCAAAAAGATACTTTTGTATGTTCAACTAAATAAAGTATAATGTATGTAAAATGAACCAAGTGTCTTGTGATTTATTTGTAACTAAATAAATGTTTGCAACAAATGTATAATGTGTATGAAAAAAATATATAAACTAAGCCTAAGGAAAAGCAGCATACAAAAACAGCATAAACTAAGGACAAAATATAAGAGCATGAGGTTACCACTCTTAAACTGGTTGTGTGGCCATGGCTGTGGCCATCACAACATCTTTATATCACCACAGCGAGGTAAAAAGTTGAACCACAGGATTTTCAGGGGTTTAAGTTTTCCTCAAAGATCCCCTCTAGACAAGTTTGTTACCATATAAAATAATGTGCTTGAAATAATAATTTGGTTCTGATATAGTTAGTATAGTGCATTTCATGGGGATGTAAAGAGAACAACGAATGTCATGTCTACTTAATTACTATCCAAGAAAAAGGAACGCAAATGTTTGTTCAGGTTCACATCTTTATTTTTACACACAAAGTGGTAATTAATCTGACATGAAACAAAATGAGAAGAGAAATAAACAAATAATCCACACATCTGGCTCATTATTGCAATTGGTTTACTGTAGGTTACAAAAGGATTGATGTACATGTTGTCGCTATAATGAACCACCAGGTTAAAGTACTGCAGTGTTTTGTTTTTTCAGATTTAGTATGAAATGTTACGGGTCTCCACCTTTTTGATGACAAGTGCACCTGACTTTCGCGGCTGGGGGCTTTCAACTGGGATGGCTGTCGGGAAGAGAAAATACAAAAATTACATACACACACTGTGAGCTGCCACAGCAATCCTAATGCCAATGGTAATAAAATTCAGTTGAAAAATACAGTACTTACATTTAGTGGGCACCGTTTGGATGTTGACAATAGATTCCTGTCCAAGTCTACAGGAGAGAAAGCAGGAAATACACTGTAAGCATTGATGTACTGACAAAGTAAAAGGTTGTTAAAGGGGAACTCCAAACATTTTACACATCAAAGTCTGTTGTGGCAGTATGAGTGTGGAATGATCATTGCTGCCCCTTGTAGTCAGTGGGGGCAGTAATGAGCCCATTAAGGTTTGGCACACCACAGAACAGTGACAAGCGACACAGAGATGAGAATTTTGCTTTACTGGAAGTACTTTCAAAATTAAAGGACGAAGACTAAGTGGTTGGTTTGGCAATTATACTTCTGATTAACTGCCCAAACCCCACTAAAAGCCGCTTCCCTGAGCTTTTCTATGGATCCACCCAAGAGGATAGCGGCTCGAGGTTTTTCTGGTTACAATCGGATGGCTTGCGTTGCATTATGGGTAATGTAGGCGCCGGGTTTTGAGAAGGAAGGTGATATTGTGGAATAAAATGGACAATATCTCTGGTTCTGCTGAATTAATTTTGATAATATTTTAAACTGTAAATCGTGAGTCCCACAGTGTTATAGAGATGCAATGCTAAATTGGAGGATAACTAGGCTATTTTAAGCTGTGACCTCAAATTGATGACCATCATCAGGCAAACTAACTTTAGCCTAACATTGCCCTCCCTTAAAAGCATAAATTAGCCTGTAATCAGTGATACTGCTGAGATCTACCAGCACATCTCACCTTTCCTCCTCTCCTTCCAGCAGCTTCCTGTAGGTGGAGATCTCTATGTCTAGGGCCAGCTTGACATTCATGAGGTCCTGGTAATCTCTGAGTTGCTGAGCCATGTCCTGCTTGGCCCTCTGCAGAGCCAGCTCCAGCTTCCTGATGCAAGCCTTGGCATCCTGCACGGCCGCCTCCCCGCGCTGCTCCACTTCTGCTTCCTGGGCCTTAAGGTTGTCACGCTGGAAAATAGTATCAGGGATAGATGGTTTAAGCATTCAGTAAGATCTGAGCATGTCAATCACTCCTTGCAAGTAGATAATCGAAGATTAGTAATTACTTATGGGCTACTAGACAATCTGACTATTTCATAATAATTAAGAGTTAATGTGTTTAATGCAGCTTGAAGAAGAGTATTAATGTTGTAAAGCGTTGCTTTTTCTCCATGTAATGATTCCTTTTTGCACCCAGCTCTTCACTGATTTGTAGCACCCATCAAACTTAAGGCTTATTGTATTATCCAACACATTTTAACAACAAACAACAAGTCCAGTTGCCTTTCACTTTCAACATATCAGACACTCTATAAACCTTTCCCTCACCTGTGCTTTTACTGCCAGGATCTCATTCTGCAGGCGGCTGATCATTCGGTTTAGCTCAGATATTTCCCCCTTGGCGCTGCGCAGCTCATTGCCGTACTGATCGGCCTCAGCAGCCATCTGATCAAACTGGTGCCAGCAGATATCAAACAGAGGAACACACATGAAGAGATCAGTAATTATTAGGTCTGACAAGGGTGTTTCCTGGCAAAAACACTGGGTATTGTAATAGATAGAGCTTTGGTTAACCTGTTTAAGACCTGTTCTATTACAATAAACAGCAACATTATTATTAACGTTAGATCTAGGGTCATGTATTTTTTTATTCTCTACCTTGTTCTTGTGCCAGTTTTCAGCTTCTTCACGGCTGCGGGCGGCAATGTCCTCATACTGAGCCTTAACCTCAGACACGATCTGATCCATGTTCAGGCCTCGGGAGTTATCCATCTGCACCACCACAGAGGTCTCCTTAAGGCTCTCTTGCAGCTCGCGTAGCTCCTTTTTATAAAACAGTACATACAGCAACCGTAAGAAGATAAAATTCAGAATACAAAACAAGCTCACATAGTGTATATATATTTTCTTTCATTTAATATCTTTGACATTTTGAGAAGATTTTGAGTGAATGGTTAATTACCGCATCATACAGAGCCTTGTGGAAGTTGTATTCATCAGTGATAAGAGACACCTTGTCGTCTAGATCCACCTTGGCCAGATAGCCTGCGTCCACATCCTGCAGGCAGTCAGTATAAAACAACCTTTTCTCAGTGCTTAACCTTTTACATTTTACCATAGCAACATGGAAAGTTTTTGTAGCCCAACACGGAAAATTATTAGTAGAGAAATTACTTATAAAACTGTGAATTTCATCAGTTAATACAAATGGTTCAGAGCTTAATCTGAGTTTTAAAAAACATACTAGTCACCAGTGTGACACCTAAAGAAAACAAGAATCTATGATAGCCATCATGACTGCATACTGTACCTTTTTGAGCATGACAAACTCATTCTCTGCTTCATTCCTCTTGTTGAGCTCATTCTCATACCTGAAACACCCCACACATATCAGCTTATTCAGATCTTATCACTATGAACTTCAATACCAAATGTCTAAAACTCCACTCAAGTACACAGGCTTGACTGTGGCTCAGTTTCTGTCGCAAAAAAAGTGTCTTACTTTGTCTTGTATTCGTCCACCTGTTTGTACATGGCATTGTTCTCCATGTCAAGTCTGTGTTTGTCATTGTTGATAACCTCCAGTTGTCTTTGCAGGTTGATGATGTAGGACTTAAGCATGGGCTCAATGTTAGAGGCGGCGACGGTCTGTCCCTGCAGCATATTCCACTTGGTCTCCAGTAGTTTGTTCTGCTGTTCCAGGTGTCTTACCTGTAGCATGACGAGGACGTACCAGCCAAATCAAATTCTTTCTAACATCTTTTACAGAGATCGTGTAAGTCATTTAAATGCCAATTCAAAGGGTAATAATGGATTTAAGTAGATTATCAGGATTATGAAAGTGATTAAAATCTGACACTCAAGATTGATCAGTAAGAGTTACAGTGAAATTTCCTCTAACCTTATCAATGAAGTTGACAAAACGGTTGTTGAGACCCTTGATCTGCTCTTTCTCCTGGTTGCGAACAGCTTGGATGGTGGGGTCGATGTCTATCTTCACTGGAGTCAGCAGGCTCTTGTTGATGGTCACGGCTGTAATCGGGGCCGCCTGGTTAGCCCCAGAGCTGATCTTGGAGGCAGAGTAGGAGCCCATGGACATGCTACTGAAGCCCCCTGAGGACATGTGAAGTCTTGGATAGGTGCTGCGTTTGCTCCTGAGACTCATGGTAGTGCTGCTGCAGAGGATGGAGAGGTCAGGCGCTGGTCGAGCTCTGTTTTGCATCTCACTATCTCTTGGGTGCTACTTTATAGGAAGGTCTGGGTGTGGTGTGATACTCAAGTTATTTCACTCCTAAATGTGGGTAAACCAGTCTGACGCATGCCACCTGTTCTCCCACCTACCCCCTCCGAAAACGTATTGTTTTTGTTGTTATGCTGGAATTCATGCCTGCTCTGCAGCTTAAGGTGTGTTGCAATTGAGCAATACAGTTTAAGTGTTTTCTAGAGGGAAGCACTGGGGTCTGTACAAAATTAGAAAGTACAGGCAGTACTGTGATCTAAGAAGTCATCGATGAGTTAATATTATAACATTTGTGTTTCAGTTTTCTACCTTTTCCTGTCAGACAACAGTTACTGATCACAGAAAAAAAGTAGATTAAGTCAAAATGTTTTAATTACTGCTACAGACACAATGTTATACTGCTATTTTCGTTTTTTTTAATGTCATGTCATTGACCACTGTTGTGAAAGTCGGTTGTAAACAAAAAACAGGGCAGTCTTTGCTTCTTTTTTTTTTTCAAAATAATAATAAGAGCTTGATTGGTCTAGCACTTTTCAACACAGGTAAGGAAGTGCTTTACAAAAATAAATAGAAAACACAAACAAGTCAAAATAAAATTAAAGATAAAAATAGGCATCACACAGTAAAAGAAGTGAGGTAAAACAGGGAACTGACTGCAAGCCTGATCTCCTCTGGCAGATTGTATCAGAGTGTAGGGTCCTGGACAGCAAAGGCCATGTCTCCTTTGGTATTTAGCCTAGACCTTGGAATGACTAGTAACGCCCTGCCAGAGTGTTCTCAGTCTGCATTCTGTCTCTTGAGGGCGATGAAAGGAGATGTAGAAAGGAGATAACTCATGCCTTAAATAGTAGTAATAAAACAATTTTGAAATCAATCACCTAAAATAAACTGACAGCAGGCGCAAGAATGCTAAAACTGGGGTGACATGGTGACATTTGCCAACTTTAGGCGATGGATTGATTTCTGACTTAGACAGGTGTAAGGGGACTTATAGTAATCGAGGCAGGGAGATATTTCTCAAATGATTAAAAACACAAGTCCTGTTCAAAAACTACTCCAAGATTTCTTGCTGAGGGCTTACCATAAGTTTACATTTACATTTACATTTACATTTACTCATTTGGCAGACGCTTTTATCCAAAGCGACTTACATTTGAGGAACAACATACAAGCATCAACAGAGCATTAAATACAGATCAATTGACAATACAGACAATAAGTTGCTAGTTCACCTAGGTTTGACATGATTTCAATTCTGTTTGTTGGGGTATCAAGTACAATGTTGTGGAGGGTTGCTATGTTAGACTGGTCACCAGGTCTGACTGGAATACGGAGCAGTGTGCCAACGGAGTAACAGTGAAACTGGACATATTTGTGGATGTCACCAAGAAAGAGCATATAGCTGGAGGATAAAATGGCGCCTAGAATTGAACCCTGGGACACCATAGAGCATGTTCGTGGGGGATGAAACTGAGCTAGTCATTCTCACAGAGAAACATCTACTAGATAGGTAGGACCTGAACCGGTTTGAGGCCACATCAGTGATTTCTGCCCACCTTTGCAGTGGAAAAGTAAGTCAACTGCAGCAATGTATTTCTTCATTAAGGCCTTCATCAAGCTAAACTAATAAATGTGGAGTTGGCAGGCCTTCCATTTGCACGCTGCTTTGTGTACCTGCGTACAGGGGACTTTAGAAATTGTTTTGGTTCATGGTTCTGATCTCCCTCTCCCTTTTGACACCAGTCATCACCTTCCTACAGACCAATAACTTGTATAACCAGGTTAATTTCTGGAGATTTTATCATGGCGGTGTGTCACTGAAGCTGTGCCACTTGCACAACATCAATATATTTATGGTAGGTACAGGTGGGAGGAAAATATATGCGAGAGACCGTGTGTGCAAAGACATCACACAGTAAAAGATCAGCAATGATAATAATGGTTTAGTTTTGGGAAGGCGTGGTGATGTGATTTTTGGGAAGCAGCCAAGAGGAGACAAAGGGTGGGTGGGTATCAGGAACACGGAATCAGTGGCAGTGTGCAGTATAAAGTGTGAAAATGAAAATGACGCATTGTTAATTCCTCAGACATGCCACAACAATAAAAGGCATGCGTTACCCAAAATGCATCCTTTCTTTCATCTTAACTGCACACTTCTGCATTACTGAGAGGTTTTGTCTTACAACATCATAGATTCACCTAGATTCATAAACACTCATAGGCCTATTTTTATTTTACACCATCACACCAGTTATAGGGCCTATAAATTAGCATTTAACAGTGTTGTAACATGGCTACTTTCTCAAGTCTTACATCCCAACATAAATGACATACTGGGGGATTTCAATGGCAGATGGTGTGTATGTCACCCAAAAGGAAGTTAAGAAAAAATGTATTCGCAGTGCAAGAATTTCCAATGGCTGGTGGGTGATGACTTGGACACCATTGCAAATACATCGAATTAACACAACGACTGGCATGTGAACATTAAAACTCCATTTATGCAAATCCAGAAGAGATGGTTTTATTTTCTGAGGAATCAATTTGTGGCAGGGTTATTTCTGTCAGTAAGAAACTGTACATATTGTCATTGTATATATGATTTAACTGTAATTTACTCTAGCCTGTCACCGAGAGACATGGTGTGACGTAATTGAAACAACGCACTTTTAGGCTACTTGATGTTTAGTTGTTTTGACATTTACAGTGCAGTGTTGCCTCTCTGAAAGGCGGGAGTGCAAATAATGAGAGGGAATGCTTGGAATTAGGGAGTGTTACTTGTAATTCAATTGTACAGCCCAACTTCAAGGGTTTCCTTGTTAATTCTTTCCATGCTTTAAATTTATTGCATGCTGTGTCTATTAAACTACTTACTATGTGTGTTTTTGTTTGTGTGTTTTTTTTTATTCGAAGAGTTTGCAGGTTAACAGCAGCTGACCACTGGTTTCATCAAAGCTGTTTTATTTTTTATTTCATCATCATTTGTATGATTTGGAATTTGCATAGCAAAAATGTAGGCCTATAGGAATTATGGTTTCAGACCCTTTAATTGTGATTTAATGAGTGTAGTGTGTTGGCCAAATGGTGGAATGAACAGGGGCGAGTTCAGCGCAGACAAAACGTAGCAAAACGTTTTTTTCAACGGAAACGGTGGTGCCCTGAACACCCTGTTGTGTACGCAAGCGCACTGCATTTTCCTGGCTTTTTAACGCCGTTGTGTTTACAAACTTGTTGCAGTTGATTGGGTAACACATGAGACACGCCCATCAAACCTGAGAAAACATACCCCGAAGCCCGTTGCAGAACGTTGCGCAACGTAATATGAAATCAATGAACTTTGATAAAACCAAAAGTGAAAAAAAAAACAGCAAGGGGGGGCTATTTGTGATTCAGTTGTATAGTAGTAAACAGTTGTTGAACACACACACAAGGTTGATATAAACTTTTCTTATTTTGTACAGTCTATGCTATGATACTATGAAACATACAGTGACGCGTGCTGCATTCAAGTGAGGCGTGTGAGCTCCGTTTAACACGAACTCATTCACAGTTACATGTCTGGTTGGAAACGACAACATATTTGACTTATTTTAAAATTGGGTTTAGACCTTAGGTTTAGACGGTTGATATTCACGCGATGTAGAAAATAAAAATAAATTAAGCAGTAGTCTACGTAAACGTTTGTTGCTGAAGAATAGTACACGACTGCCTTGTGATGCGTCATGAGTTTAACGTTATTCTCCACACCAAGTTAAGGGGGCACTGTAGTCACGTGACTGCTAGTCCAAAACACCGAGGACCCGATCAGCTTGTAAACAACTGAGCAAGGAGGTGTGACAGTCCGCCAGCGAACTTTCTCAGCGTCGACCGAGCAAAGAGTAAAGCTACACCAAATCATCGCTCACCTGTCCGGTAGACAGGCCGTTTCAATGCATTACAGAAGACCGAAAACACCGCGGGGATCATGGATGTGTACGATTTGTTTAGTAGTTGCAGAAAGGGCGACATTTGTAGAGTCAGGTAACCAGCGGCTCAGCTGACGTTGTTATGGCTTGGTTGTCTTTGCATGTGTGCTGAGAGCTCGTTTAATTTCCTTAACATGGCTGCAGTTGCAGCAGCGCTGTTATTTTCCGTTTTCCTCAGACCTCTCTTACAAAACATAAGCCTGTTTTTATTTGGCCTCCTCTGGACTGCGAAACCCAAAGCTTTCTGCATTGTCTTGCAAATAAATAGGAGGTAAACACGGAAGCTGGGTTGCTAACATTAGCTTTGGTGAACCAGCTGACGATTGTAGGCCAAGTGCTCAGTTTCCACATGCAACGTAGTTAGGTAAGATACTGCACTATCTGTCAGTGTCGGGTGTTTAACATGATGGTATATGGGTCATTTACTGCTGCCTGCTATAACGTTACAGCTTAGCTACATTGTGATTGATATAAAAGTCACTTCCTCTGCTTTGGGACAGCCTGGTATGTCCTGCTGATAATGAAAAGAGCAGTAATTAGTCAAGCCAAGTCAGTGCAATACCCTGCTTAACTATCCAGCTAACCGCAAATTTCTCCATCACTGCAGCATATAGGATCTATCATATTACAAATAAAAATGTCTGTGTTTCCATGGTGCTGATGACAGCAGCAATTGACGTGGAATACGAAATCCAAAATCAAAGGGGTCATCAAACAGAAGTAGACCTGCATATATTGTTATTTGTATACAGCTGTATGTCACACACGCTTGCTCCTGTGTGATGCTCCCATTTGATTGTCAATGACACTGTTTGTAGTCAGTGGTTAGTTTATGACTTTGTAGTACATTACTGTAACCACTCACTTCAACAATGACTCTTTTCTTTTCTCTCATAAGATACCTTGTTGAACAAAGAGACGTGGACCTCAATGTAAGAGATAAATGGGACAGCACCCCTTTGTAAGTACAATTTAGGCAAGCAGCCTGATTCTCTGGCTAACACACCATCATTATCGTAACAACTTAAAATGTCAATGTCCTTGTTCTTTAGGTATTATGCTTGTCTCTGTGGTCATGAGGAGCTGGTCCAGTACCTGTTGGCTAGTGGTAAGGCTGAAATTATACTGGAGTGCTGGTACCTTTTTGTTTGTTAAGTGATGCAAACATTATAAAACACTAAACAATAAAACAGCTGTGGCGAGATGTCATTGTAAAATGTAGTATAATTGAGTCTTTCCCCCTTCGCTTTGCTTTCAGGTGCCAAGTGTGAAGCCAACACGTTTGATGGCGAGAGGTGTATGTATGGCTCTCTGAATGACTCTGTTCGACGCCTGCTCAAAGATTATAAGTGTGTCAGTGTCCGCGCCATGCAGCGGGATGATTTTAACTACTTTCTGCACATGTAAGAAAGCCTGTTGTTGTATGTAAACCTGCATACAACCCTTGCATTCCTCCATCTAATCCAAATTATGTGTGTTTTTGCTTTAGGTTACTGGAGCAGGGGCAACACAGCGACGTCAAGTTCCTGGTTCATGGACAAATATTTACAGCCCACCGATGTGTTCTCAGTGCCCGCTCAGAGTACTTCACTGATATGTTTGAGACTAAATGGAAAGGAAAGAACTTGATCACCCTCAAACACCCTTTGGTAGATAAGAATATATATTCTGGATGATTAATTCTGTGTTGCTCTGTGTTATTAGATAATTGTGTCTTATATAAATGCATATTGTGTCTGTCTATATCTGTGTGGATAAAAGCGGTTTTGATTTCAGGTCAACCCTGCAGCCTTTGGAGCCATTCTGCAATATTTCTATACAGGTGTGTGTTTATTAGAGCTGCAAATATTCAGGCTACATTTTCAAAAGTCCCATATAATTCTCAATTTTAGGCTCACATTTTATTTTGTGTCTACTAGGAAATGTTTACATGCTTATTATTATTTTTATTATTATTATTATAATATTATTTTTCTCATACTTTCCATTGCTTCAGCACCTCTATTCTCTGTTTTAGCTACTGTCTCTTTAAGGCCCCCCTCCCTAAAAGCCCACTGACTTCTTCATTAGCTAACTCTTGGAAGCTGTTTTTTTAGTGAAACTGGATCATATTTTATGGAGAAAATATTTTCTGGTTTTCTCTCTGATGTCCTCTGCCTCAACTTTCAGTGATTTATAGAGTTTCCTGATGGATAGCTTCACATGTTAGAAGTTACATTAACCACTAACTACTGTTAACGGTACCTGCCGCATAGGTAGTTAGCTCAGTTAGCCGTGCAGCTAGCTGTCCTAGTAGATCACTCTAGCAGGAATAGAAGCTTGGTGCACTGGGGGTGTGTTGGTGTTCACACCTGAAACGTTACACCCAGTTCAGGCAGAGCCAGTACAGTTAGCTGTACCTAGCTGTATCTGTAGCATTAGCAACAAGTAAAGCTATCTGTCCATCAGGAAACTCCGTAAATCACAGAGAGTTGTGGCAGAATAGCCGGAGGAGATCAGAGGGAAAACCAGGAAATATGTAACTTTCCTTCATAAAAGGACTTTCTGCGAGACATACTGAACAAACTCTAGCTCAGCGATGGAATGACTGCTTGGTGTTGTATTGGAAAAAGGTTGGACAGTGGGGGCTGAGATCAGTGTATTCAGTACGTGTTTAGTGGGCAGGGCCGTGTGGTAGACTGAAGTGCAAGAGGAGGTCTTATGCTATACAGATCTCTCCATGACATCATGAAGGGAGACAAATTCAAACGGTGTGTTTGCACACATTTCCTGAACAACTGAGCTGGAAAAAAAGAACGAAAGATGTTTTTTGCTCGTAGTTTTTGCTCAAAAACGAGAGAAAGTGCATTTTGCATAATATGGGACCTTTAAGACTTTGCAGGAATATTCAGGCAGTACTATTTTTTTTTTTTATGTGTCAGTAACAAAGATTTATGTCTGTTGAGATCCTAGGTCATCTAGGTCATAGATATTCAAGGAGGGTTAAATCAAGGGCAACTGGACTTGATTGAAGATACTTCAATAGTAGTAATAGTATACAGGAAACCCATACACACAGTCCAATACTTACTCTGACTCTCACCACCTACTGAAGCATAAGCCGCGCATTATCAGAACCCTGCAACACCAAGCTGATAACATACCAAGTGCCCAGACCAAGAGATAGACCGTAAACACCTGACTTGCAGCTTGTAGATATCCAAACTGGACCTTTTATGGGGAAGAAAACAGCCACAAGATCCAGGAAGAACACCGGCGCTACGGGTGATGAGGAAAAGAAGAATAAATGCAACAACATCTTAAGTCCATAAGGTGTCTGGAGTATCACAGAAGAATTTTCAACAAGCACCACATCCCTGTGTTTTTTAAACCCAACAACAAGCTAAGAAAAAGACTGGTCCACCCAAAAGACTGCACACCAAAACACAAGAAAAAAAATCTAGTGGACACTGTCCAGTGCAGTGAGGAATTCACAGGCCTGTATATCAGGGAACTTAAACAACCACTACACAAACGGCATGGCTCAGCACAGAAGCTTATGTCAAGACTCAGCTGTTTACCTGCGCCTGAAGGACATGGGACGCTCTTTCGAACCAACCCCATTTATATCCCCCACCTACAATGCTGTCCTTACATCCCTTCCCAGGATATTAAACAAACATTTGGCCTCGTGATGATGCCAACGACGGTCGTTCAGACAAGGCCTCAGGTGACTCCAGTGACCATGACTGTTGTTCCAACAGCTAAGAGCACTAACAAACCAAGTGGTATCCATCACCTTGATGAGAGGCGAAACATCTTCTAGTATCTTCAATAAGTCCAGTTTCCCTTGATTTAACTCTCCTTGGATAAAAAAGATTTAGATCAAATTGTGTATCATGAAGAAATTGAATGCAGTCATGTAATATTTTTCTATAACATACAAACCACTGTGCTCACACTGGTCTACTGTATATGTAGTCTAGGGGAAAAAAACAGTTGAATTAAAAAGTCTTAGGAGCTCTTTTCATCAGTTTTTTCCCTTAATGTTACAGGACGAATGGATATTGATATAAGCCTTGTGGAGGACTCCAGACGACTTGCTAAACAGTGCAAAATGGCAGACCTAATCGAAGAGCTGGAGAATAAATGCAAACAGGTGTATGAATTTGGTAAGACAATACTCTTGGTCTATGTTCACACTGATTTTTTTCCTCAAGGTACAGAGTCACAAAACGGTCAACAAAAATTAAGGGTGATACAACTGTTGAATAGCAGGTATGTTGGCATACAACCCAGCCACCCAGCCAAGCCAGGCTTTATGTCTCCCAGGAACTTTATTTAAAAAAATTGTGTATGTGTGTTACCAGTGTAATACACACATCTTTTCAGATAGTCTCAAATACCAAAACATTTTAACTGTAGTGTCTCATTAAGCTCTCGACCCTTTTTATCTTTTCCACATGAGTGATGTCTGTCTTCTTTCCTCAAACTGAAGTGTTCAACAAGCCAGGAGTCTGTGTGAAAGTTCTCAGCCTGGAGCCTAACAGCTGTCAACTTCAAGATGAGATGGCTCAGTTAGCAGACTGTGCACTTCCCACTGAATTAAGGGTAAGGACGTGATGGTAAAAAAAATTATGGACACTAATCAACCAACACCACTATAGCTGCTATTCTAACATTTTTAATAAGACTATTTTGACTTTTTTTGTGGATTCCCCCCAGGTTGGATTTGGTGAACTTCCCTTTAACAGAGTCGACTGCTTCCCTACTTATCCTGACATCTGCTTCAGAGTTGATGGTTACAATTTCTTGTGTCATAAGGTACTAATTACAAGTCTCACACAGCCTTCTTCTGTCACATTACAGACCCTCACTCCCTTCCTAGATCCTGTCAAATGAATATTAGAGTTTTATTCTGTGTATGTGTGTTTGTGTCACTCCAGGCGTTCTTCTCTGGACGTAGTGATTATTTTAAAGCCTTGCTGGAGGACCACTTCAGTGAAGGAGAGCAGCTGCAGTCCCAGCCCAGCACCCCAGTGATTACTTTACACAACATTGCCCATGAAATATTTGCCAACATCATGTATTACATCTACACTGACGACACAGAGGTCAGTGCCCAATTTCTTCTCTACAATACTGTTTCCAAAAAGGTTGGCGTGCTGTGTAAAATGTAAATACAAACAAAATGTGATGATGTGCAAAACATTGAAACCAAGTATTTAATTGTCAACAAAAGACTGGAAAAGTTGTGAAAAGCACAGCTGGTGGAACATCTCACAATTAATTAGGTCAACTGGCAACAAGTTAATAACATGATTGGGAGAAAAAGAGCATCCCAGTGTTTCTGAAGTAAAGACGAAGAGGGGTTCACCACTCTGTGAAAAGTGCAAAGAGGACTGAGGCGAAGTGAAAAACTGTCCTGTAGTCTGACAAGTCAAACTTTACATTCTCTTACATTTACATTCTGAAATCATGGACCACATGTCCTGCAGGCCAAAGAGGAGAGGGACCATCCGGGTTGTTATAAGTGCACAGCATAAAAGCCAGCATCCAGCATCAGTATGGCACGGGTAACTTGCACATTTGTGAGGGCACCATTGATTTTGAGCGATTTATACAGCTTTTGGAGCAGCATATGTTGCCAAGTAGGTGACATCTTTTTCTATTTCATCTATCTATTTCAGCTAGACAATGCCAAACTACATTCTGCACGTGTTACAACAGCATGGCTCTGTAGTAAAAAAAAAAAAAAAAAAAAAGACTAGGTGCTAAACTGGCCTACCTGCAGTCCCGACTTGTCATCCACTGAAAATGTTTGGCGGTCATGGAACGTAAAATACAATAAAGGAGACCAGACTGTTGAGCAGCTGGAATCCTACATCCAGCAAGAATGGGAAAACATTTCACATTCAAGATTACAGCAGTTGGTCTCCTCAACATGTGACTCAACACAGTAGTAACCTTGACAAACTTTTTTTAAACACGTTGCTGGCCTAAAATTCTAAATTGGTATATAATTTTCCAAAAACAATACATTTTCTCATTTTCAACATTTGATAAGTTGTATTTGAGCTATTTTCAATGAAATATTTGGTTCAGTGCACATCATCACATTTTGTTTTTTATTTACATTTTACACAGCGTTCCAACTTTTTGGGAAATGGAGTTGTATTTTGTGCAACTGTTTATCAGGGATGCAAACCTGTCATTCAGTGAGAAAATTTCAAAACAGTTTCTTGTAAGTCTGGTGGTTTTAAAAAAAAAGACACTAAACGGACGGATCACTTTTACGTATCAATTAGTAGCTGATAAACTGGTTTCCTACTGCTAGGTATGAGCCTATTAAAAAAGTTGTACAGTGGTGTCAAAAAATAAGCAGTTTAACTGTTGATTTTTTTTAACTTACTAACCAAGCTCTTTCTGTTGTGTTCCAGTTACAAAATAATCAATATATTTATATTAACAGTGGATCAAATGATGACTTTGATGGTTTTCCAGCCTGTTTTGATTCTTTCCCACTGCTCTTATAGCATTTTCTACCATAGGAGGAAGCTGTTTTTAATGAAAAAGCTCTAAAAACTCAATCTATCTGCCCAGCAGTAAACAGCAGACAGACACAGTAAGCGACTAGCTGGTGAATGTAGTGGAGCATTGAGCAGCTAAAGAGCCAGATGTTTCCCTGAGGAGTTGGTGGAGACCAAAAGATGATTGAAAATTGGACTTGAAACTCAACTTCAAATGAATGCTAATGTTGCTCCATGTCTGCTGGCTGTTCACCATAACAACTTACAAGGTAAAATAATATGTCAATGTTGTGTTTACAGCTTGTTTTCCCCAGTTGTTGCAGGTTTAGAATTGAAAAGAATTAATGCACCCCTTCCAATAAATCCTTAGTGTTTCTTCAGATTTTCACACCTTGACAGGTTTGCATCCTTGACCTATGTAACATACTAAATATTTAAACTATATATTTTGTGGAAACACTTACCAAAGGTGATTGTGAACACAAACAAACTCATGTACAAAAGACAGAAAAGTAGCCCCGTTGTAAGGATGCCATGTTGATCTGTTCATAATGCATTGGAGAATGAGAATGAAATGTTCATCATTATTATCTGACAGCTGACTGGATATTTCTTTATGCCCAGCTAACATCAGAGAACGTGTTTGATGTGCTGTGCGTGGCTGACATGTATCTGCTCCCGGGGCTGAAGCGTCTCTGTGGGAAGACGCTCGCTAAGATTACGTGCGAGGACAATGTTCTGAACATGTGGAAGACGGCAAAGCTTTTCCGTCTCTCTCGGCTGGAGGACCACTGCACAGAGTTCATGGCCAAGATCATTGATCGGGTGGGTGACTGTGTTGACATTGGAGGGTGCTTTATTTTGGCTGGGTAACAATAGGGTGCCTCGGATATTGCAGCAGGTGGCTGAAGTGCACACAAAAAAGCAACATAAAGGGCAAGCCAAAAAGGAAATACAAAGACATAAGAGGAAGTCACAAAAATCTTAGTTTGCAAAAGTAAAAATATTTAAACACCAGGAATGAGAAATAGGAATAAAACAAAATGTCACATATTAACATGTCAGCATTACTATCTTTTAGAAAATGTTTTGCTGTCATGTTGATGGTACTCACTGCCTCTTGTATATCTGTCAACACCATTATACCGAAAGTCACAGTAAAGAAAGACCTTTGAGGCCATATAAGAATACTTTTTGTTGTGTCTGAGGGCCACATGATCCCAGTCTTCGCAATTTAACACCCGTGAGCCAAGGTGTCGATGTTGTGTATGTCTAGTGTCAGTTGCGCTCACTTCCGCCCCTCAGGATAAATCACACCTGTGTTAACCCGTCCAACCTGTCTGTCACAGCTGGTGGAGCAGGACGAGTTTGCAGAGATCATCAAAGAGGACGCTGCATCGTTGGAGGAGCGACACGAGACCGACTCCGTCCCCTTGGTGGATGACATCCGCTACCACATCGCCAGCAACGTGCAGACTTACAGCGCTATCGAGGAGGCCAATCAGAAGCTAGAGGCCTTGGAGGAGCTGCTCTCCAGCATTAATATCGAATGCTGAGGTCTCGGCAGGTTGTGCTTTGTGGCTTCAGCTGCTGTGGAGTTTGAAGTTTTTAAGGTGTATACTTTGGGAAGGGGACATATGAAAAAAAACATATGCTTCTGTGTGTTTGGAGGTTTTATTTTATTCACAGCATATTATACAGAGTGTATATTTTCAGTGGATGTTCTCATGTTACAGAGGCATTTTCAGAGAAAGCTGTTTATGTTGTCTGTTTAAAGATTGTTCGAGTAAGACTCGAAATATTAAGTTCTGTAAGGAAAATTGTGAATTATATATTTACAACAGAATATCTTTGAATTGCACATGCATGAATTTATTATAGATATATTATTTGTAGCTGCTAAAGTTTTAACTAGCTGCTTATTTAGCTTTTTTAAAATGTAGTTTGGCCCCATAAAAGTTCAGCACCAGCCCTCATGTCGAAACTCCCTGTCATTGGAGTTATTATATTATTATTATTATTACTAGTGTATTCTAAAAGAAAGAGCCAGTGCGAGTGCATCCCATGCACTGACACATGCTTGATAACGGAGTAAAAAGATGAACACTGAAGTATATGTTTACGTCATTCATCCAGAATATAATTTTAACCTTTAACTTCTTATTTTAAGTAGCCTAACGTAGAATATTTCATGATGTGCAGAAGCAGGCAACTTTTATTTTGATTGGATATGGCTGCTGCTCAATGACACCCCTCAAGTATGAATACTTACACTTATCCCCCTTAAACATATCCCAGCCCTTTGTTTAAATGGAAAATGGAAAGGCATATTCTTTCCTGCTGTCTTGTGTGACAGCAAACTTCTCTTATCCAGTGTATGCACAAGAAAATAAAGCTCTTACCAAACTGTTTGCATGTAAAATTCACCATCACCGCAGGGAAATATTAAGATTTGTTTTCAAGATGGTGATTTCCTGTTTTCAGTGTCACCCTGCTTTTATAATAATGGATAAACAGTTGTTCTCGGTTTTGGCAATTAAACGTGGCATAGCAAGCATGAATAGTGTTTTTTTTCAGTTTGTCATTGTGGTTTCATTAAAAGTACATTTCTTTTACTTATAGAATTCATCATGACATCTAACCAAACTAGCGTCATGGCTCTATGGTGTCTGACCATCCACCAATTTGGTCAAGACTTAAAGATCTCAACAACTACTGAATGGACCGCCATGAAATGTGATTCAGACATTACGCCTCACACGATAATCTCTTAACTTTTCACCTAGCGCCATCATCTGGTCAAAATTTCATTTTCTGTGAACAAATTAAGTTTAAGTGTAGGAAGCCCCCTAAAGATGGCGCCATTTCTCTACTTACCAGTGTGGTTGTGGTGAGTCTTCACCACAGGATGTCTGTTTTAGAAGAAACACACCTCCTCATGCATTGTAGGAAACAAATAAATCTGTCATCCAGGTCTCTGAATTCATGGGAATATTTTCTGAATGGGGCTGTTTTTCAAATACCCCATCTATCACAAGTCTACAAAGGTGTGAAGAAAGACAGGAAATAGTTAGCAGTGATTTAATGTGTGCGTCAGTGTACTTGCATCATAGTTTATAATTGGGAGTCCCTGTGAGCTCCATCACTCTCATTTCAAAGAGTCTTGGCGGTGAAGACAAAGCTGTACATCACCTTAATGGAGCCCGGAGGTTAAGAACAGTGGGTAAGCTCAAATCCCAACAGGGAGTACGCTGTGGAGCAGAGCTGCTGTTAGAACACATTAAAGTGCAGTTCAACCAAAACGTCCATCCTTTGGACAACAAAACCCTTGGCTTCCAGCCCAGCGTCTTGAAGGCTTACATATTGAAAAAGACTAGAATAAACAACACAATTAGTTATTGCCCCAGCAAGTATCTTTTACAAATGTTGAATGGTTGTTTCTAAGCAACTCTGTGTGGTTTCGGTCTTGGGTGGGAACGTCCAGTTTATTGCGTTTTAGATTGACATCACACCAAGCTGACAAGTGGATATTGATGCTCTGTACAAGAATAACTTATTTTTTTCATAACTTTACTCAATTTCCATGGAGACTGTAGTCAAACCCATCGGCGTCGCCAGGTCATTTTTTAGCCCCGGATGTTATGACTGTAGTCTCGAATGTAACTCAACAACAGCAACAAAAATATTTTCCATGTTAATATGCAATAATCTTTATGACGCAGCCTCTCTCGCAGGTCTTCAAAGAGCACAGGCTACTCGCAATAATATCGCTACATTTTGTTTAAAGTTCAAGTAACGTGACCCCCCCACCCTTACTAGCCTGCCTGCGTTTAGAGAGAGAGAGAGAGAGAGAGAGAGAGAGAGAGAGAGAGAGAGCGCACTGCGAACAGCTTCAGGGCTTGTCCGCGACTTCTGAATTGTCCCCAGCAAAATTTTAATCATTACATTTAAATATAAATACTGTCGGTCAGTGTCTAGTTAATGTATTAACACATAGAGTCGCCGCAAATTACTGAGAGAATATCATGATACCTGACCGCGAAACAGACACCTGACGATGTATCCTGCTGTCTCTGTCCCCCTCGCTGTGAGACACTACCGTTTTACTGTCTCCAGGATACTTCATTCTCTCTAAAGCGGCTGGGAGCTGCACTTCATCAGAGGTGCGGAAGTGAACATTTGTGTGGAATTGTGGTGATATTTCTGTCTGATCACAAGTGTTTTCTGGTTCGTTTTTTTTCCTCTGATGAAGAGCAGTCTCATCGAGTAGGCTACAGTCCCAGACGGGCTGTGTGTCTGTCAGACGGTCTAAATGGGGTAGCCTCAGGGGTGGACTGGTAATCTGGCATGCCGGGCACCGGTGGGCCTTCGAAGCTTTGGGGCCGGTGTAACGTAAATTATTTATGTATTATAGCTTAACTGTTTTTTAAAAATTGGCCAACGATGGGCCCATGAAGCATAGGCCTATAGTGACATTGGGCTGGCCCAATCTCTTACTAGCCCCTACCCCTCTGCTCCAGCTGTTTCTTGTGTTGTGGGCCAAAATGTTTTTTTTGTTTTATTCGCCAAATGCGCGAAAGTAATAGATATGTTTGCTGCCTGGGGTGTAGTAGCTTCAACATGAGCTGCAGTAGCCTACCCTGCATAGAGCAGGCATTTATTTGCACAATAAGCCTGCAGTGCAGTGTAAATATAGAATAAATCTCTCTATTTAAAAAACTAACTTATGGTAAAAAAAAAAAAAAAGAAGAAGCTACTGATTACTGCATTACATTCTATTATATTTTTATATTCTGAATTGTCAAGACATTTCCACAATAAATTGTTGCAGAAAATGTCTCCAGGATTCAGGAAATTAAGTGTTTAATGCTCAAAATCTTCTGGGGGAGGACCCCGATAACCCCCTATAAAATATTTCATCAAAAATTTTAAATGAATTAAGCTAATTCATCATTAAGGTGAAGAGGTGCCATATGCACATTAAAAAAGACCTTAGGCTACTTCAGGCATGCCTGCATGTATGTAGACTCAGCTGGGTTTAAATTAAATGTGAAAAGTTGATCTACAGGAGAAACATATCTGCAAGTAAAACAGAAAAAAGGTTATTAAAGGACAGTACCCAGCCTATCCACAGCATGTTCACCCTGCTGCCTTCTGGGAAGAGATAATAGTTTCTGCTACCACACCACAAGACTGCAGAGCAGCTTTCCCCCCAAGCTATCAGACTTTTAAACTCATTGAACTCCATTCAATATAGTTTGTTTCTGTCTGCCATTTCTATTATTGCTTTTATATTACTGTATATTGTCTGCTATGTTGCAGAAGGGAGAGACAAACTAAATTTCACTTTACAACCTGTTGTAAATCTACCTTGTACCTTGTACCCTGAATGTTGGATTTAGTTGAAGGTAGACTTTGTCAGTTCAATTTGACTTTTAAATGTTTGTTTACTCAAAGGGTTTATAGCCATGTTAGCAGCATGACTCTAAGGATGGCACTGTCCACCGTGATCCAAACTGAAATAAATCCACAACTAGTGGGAAAACTGAGATGAAATGTTGTGCAGACATTTTTAGTCCAAGAAGATGAAGCCTAATTAATTTTGTTACTATTAAGCCCTACGATAACTAATAATCAAGATCTAACATCACTGTCACAATCATTGTTTTTCATCTTTATTGTGTTTCTCAGTTGGCATGAAACCAAACACCGATGTCATGGTTTCAAATGATTATTACCTTCTCAAAATGACTGCAGCATACTGGCATGTGTTCAGTTTGAATATCCTCCAGGTGCAACCTCCTGTACAGAAGACACTGGCTTTTACAGCAACACTTATATTTTATTTTCTCTCTGTCTAAGTCATGACTCATATTTCTATCATGTGTCCATTATTGTCCTAAAAATACTTTTGTTTTTGCCCTGATGATTTCCATGTGTTTTTGCAATGACTCGTGCCACTGCGTGACTCATTGAAACTTCACAGTGACTTCTGTCTCCTCATTCAGGAATCTGCAAGGGCAAAAAATACAAATGGAGAAACAGTTGTTTTGGTTGTTTTGGTTTGACACCTGGGTGTGCAGTGTAATAAATATATCTCTTACTGCAGTGAAGTAAGATCACTAGTGTGAAGTTTGGTTCACAGTAACATGTTAAAAATAGCACAAGATAGAGTTTGGTTCTGGTTTTGCTGTTTCATTATACAGTTTTACTTCAGGTGCTATTTGAATGATTTGTACAGAGCATGCAGGGCTGTGTCAGTGTTCATACCATCTGTCTGCCTGTCTTACCAGGAACAAACATGCTAATCTCAACCACAGCATTCTTCTATATGTGGCTCACATGAAGGATTCATTGCATTTGGAACAGATGGGGACCGCTGCAGGTGGTGCGACATTAAAGCTGATAACATGAGTTGTGTTGCAAATAAGATATGTGTTTAGTTGTGGGTTTTTTTTTGCGTGAGTTAAGTAAAAGGTCATAAGTAGCAATACTGTGGTACTTGCAGTAAGTAAACGGTTTGAACTTTTCTTCCACCATTGGATGATCTACAAACTCTTGTGTTTCCAGGAGCATGCACTTCCACACTGTCTATAATGAGAAAATCAAGTTTAACTACGACATCTGTCCTAAAGGTGAAAAGCCATAGCTGTGTTGTGAACACTTGCGACCTTGTCCCTGTGTATTGATATCCTAATTTGCTATTAGTTAGGGATTACCACCTGTCAGAGTGAGAGAGAGAGAGAGAGATACAGAGACACAGAGAGTGGTAAGCTCATATTAGCCAGAGACTGATCTGAAAAGCTGTAACTCTCTCTCCACTCCCTAACTCCATCTTACGCTTTTACATTTCCATGGTTGAACATGCATTAAAAAAACAACAGTATTGAATGACACTGACACACACAACAGCTTTATTTTTGGCTGTATACTGTAGCTCCAGTCTGAGCTGGCACCACAGAAAGCCTGTGTTTACATTTCATTAGACAGATTTGGGCTACTGAAGTGTTGTCCCAGCCAGCCATTATGTAAGACATGGCACAGTAAAGACTACACACACATTAAACTGAACGATCAGTTCCCACCAGGAAGATCTCTTGATAGGATTGTCTTGAAATAAGAGGGGGTTCAGCAGCCAGTAGCCTATCTTTCCTCTATATTCCTACTTTCATGTCATGCAAATACCAGGCTGGGGATGCCTATGAATTTCATGAACACTGATTGCAGCTCAAGCTTATCAACCAGGAATTCTGTTCATCTCTGCTCGTGTGGAGCCTCCTCTTGGAAGTCTGTCACAGTCAGATGCTTACACTTAACATAGCCACGGTAATATGGGATTAAACCTTACGTGCTCCTTTGAAGTCTTAGCAGACAGGACACAGACAAGCAAGCGAGCAGTGGTCTTATTAGTCAGCTTTGTCAAAGGTAGCATGGTCTCTGAGAAAGCTGAGAAAATATATTCGGCCAATGTGTATGCAACGTAACAGGAATGATGCATCCTGTGCTGCAGCGCAGGCCTTTTTTTGTTTGTTTGTTGATTTCATCCGTCCTCATGTGTTCATCTTGTTTATGTGTTGGTGCATAGTGCAATTTAAGTCACCACCGGCGGTGAGTCACAAGGTTGCCAATAGAGAACATGGCCAGCTCTGCAGATAGATTCAAACAGCGTCTACATGTGAGACAGGATTACACTGTTACCCATGTGACTGGTCTGTCCTTAGACAGACCTCTAACAAAAGACAAGCCAAAACACAACCTCTGGCCTGCTCCAAATTCTTCAAATGTAAACAATCAGGTAGATGTCTGTGAATATATTCATCAAACCTGCTGCAAGGATCACAAATGGTGATTTCAGAAGACAATGGCTTTAGAGAAAGCAAAGAGTTTGTTGAAAATACTTTCTTTGTTTTAGTACACAAAATCAAATAATTAATTACTGAATGGAGTTATAATATCAGAAATTAGGGCACAGACAACAATTCAGCTACATTAAGATTTTTACTGACAAATAAAAACTGATAAAACAGCTCACAAAGTTTTGCTGACAAAGCGATTCAAAACAATAAAAAAACATGCTAAAAATGTTTCTACATTAATTTACTGGTGTTTCTATCCTTGTTCTACATCTTTTCTTTGTCTGCTGTTTTTCTTTTCTGATTTCTTTTCTGCTCCTAAATTAGTGTCTACTTTTTTGCCTGTAGGCTCATCAGTGTCTGATACACTATCATCATTGTGTGTCTGCTGTACACACGTTATAAACAAAAGCAAGCCCAGCATGATAAACTGTTAAGCAATTAGCTAACTTGAATCCGCTTGAAACCTATATTTATCTCAGATTCTTGCATATTATAATTTTAGCTTTCACTGATGTCATCTCTGAAAAAGTCAATATTACTTTTACTTAGTAATAATAACATTAATTCAGCAGCATAATGAGATTAGCGAGCTATCTAGCATGGTAGCTAACGGTTGAAACAGCCTTTTTTTAAACTCTCAACTTAGTTGGCATTCATATCAGTGTCACCCTGTCACCCATAATGTCTTCCATAAAATCCATTTTTTTGACAAAAAAAGTCAGATTAAACTTTTAAATTCTATGGTCACAAAATGGTACAATTATGGTCTTATGAGTGAAAACTAACATTATTTCACATTAATTGTTACAAACACATAATGTAAACACATGAGTAAACATCCTGTTTACTCTGTGGGCATGCTTGTTATTGTAACTTGATGCAAGTAAGATAAAGCTTTCTCTCTCCCGTGTGTGTTCCCCTACTTTAGATTCAAGGTTGGTTTTTGTCACAGTTACAAACAGTGAGCGTCCAAACTTGCATTTTTTTTCAGTCACTTTCCTGTTTCCTGGCCATTTCGCCCCCATGCATCAGAAAGCAGTTGTCCTGCTGACAGAGCTTTTGTTCTTTGAAGGGAGAACCCATCCCTAGAACTCAAGGGGACTGGGTGGCTTTGAAACTCACTTTGCTTAGAGTGACGTGAGACGTTGCTTCTAAGGCTTAAGAGGAAGCATGCAAGTAAAAGCACACACATCATAAAAATAAAGAACAAAAAAAGTCTGTTCTTTCCTGCAGTCTTATTTGATTTTTTAAACAAATCTCAAATTGCTTCCCGTTTCTGAAACAACAATCTAGTTATAGTTGATCTTGAAGGACTATTATGTTTGTACAGTTAATACAAATGCCTCTCTGTTAACATGATCTCATGATCATGATCACGAAGGGACCTTCTGATAAACCTATTGTGGTTTGTATTAGTGAGCACCATCTTGATACTCCTAGAGAGAGACTTTATCTTCAATACATGACATACAAACACGTGGCCATGCCATCTGTTAGGCAAGGTCAATGCTCTGAATTAAGACAATATTAAGTCTGGTGGCTGCTGAATATCTCAGAAGGTCAATGGAGAGTTGAGAGATGAATCATTAGATCATGAATAACCTATAAATATCTGTGAATCGACATACTGACCACTCTCGTAAGTAAGTAGTTCTGATTATCTCCAAATTAGCCACAAAACCAGTAATGACTCATTAATAACTAATTTCTTAATCATTAGTTTCATGGTCGATGTACCTTTATACCATTTTGTCATGTATATTTGTTGTCTATTGTGGAAATCACTTTGGTCAACTAGTGTTGTTTTTAAATGTGCTATATAAATAAACTTGAACTTGAACTTTATTGAGTGGGACACAGAAAGGTTAAATAATGGTCAGGTAATCATCACATAAACAATTAATTAATGATCAGGTTGTTCCTGATTTGTTCCTTAGTAACTATGCACAATTATGTATACTGTATTGTAAAGTGTAACCAAAATAATTTACATTAATTTGTGTGGCTGCACTGGATGACATTATAAATATTTCATGATGACGCTCTTCAGATGAATGTGAAATATACTGTTAGATTAAAACATTCAAAATATGATCTAAATGTAAGCATTTTAAATTTAGCATAAGGTTATGGTACCAACCAAGGAAGGTTAAAATCAAGGGCAACCGGGTGGTTGAAGATACTCCATGACGTTTCTTCAGTTCTGACTAACTGGTAGGGAATTCCAGCTATTTAACATCTGTGGAGTCGCTGTCAAGATAATGGATACTGCTTGGTTCGTTAGTGCTTCTGGCTGTTGTGACAACAGACGTTATGGTCAGTGGAGACACCCAATGCCACGTCTGAATGACTGTCGTTGGCATTCTCACATGAAGCCAAATGTTTATTGATTGATATATTTATTTCAAACATGTTAAAAACAAAAACAAAAACAAACAATTTATAAGCATACATTCAAAAAAACACGAAAAAACATTTAGCAACCAAACACAATACAATTTATGATTGCCAATAAAAGAAAACTTCCATTTACATGTTTGAATGTGAGCGTCTGTTTATTTTCCTGGGAAGGGATGAAAGGACAACATTGTAATTGGGGATAAGTGGTTTCCCAAACCTCCTCCTTTGTCTCCTTTTCTTGTGTTTGTGTCTTTAGGGTGGACCAGAGCGGTGAACAATGTCACAGCTTGTATCCTGGAGAAGCCATCCCATGCATATGCGGACTACCCAAGATACATAGGGAAGGAGCCCCCCTCAGGCCCATTATCAGCAGCATCAGCTCAATACATTATCTAGTGTCCTAGCCCACTGGTCTGCAACATGCCTCACTACATCCAAAAACTCCACTGAAATTTGTGAGCAAAGTTTGAGGGCTGAAACTGGACCCAGACGGACATGACCTCCTTGTTTACATGTATCCTCACCATGGAGACTGTTACAAGTCAACACCTTGAACAACAGAACAAGCCTCAGACCAGACCACATTTGTAAACTTACTGTAAACGGTAGCAACTCTGTGAGGCTTTACATAGACATAGTGCTGCTTTAAGCTAAATGCTAACGTCAGCATGCTAACATGCTCACAACAATGATGATGGAGATTTAATTATTTTTGATAATGTCTTTGTGTTTTCTGAATATGTTTCTATAACATGAAATAGGACAAGAAAAAACAACTTATGATAGATGAAATCCTCCATACTTTACTTTATAAAAGTTATCTACTGCATCAGATATAAACGGAGCCCCCAAACGTCACAGCGGGATTTTTTTCTACTTTTGCATTCCCTCTCAATAAGTTTTGTGTTAGATATACAATGTTTTAACTCACATGAACTGATGCATAAATGTAGATATTGTTTAGTTTGGGCTATGTTTATTTACTTTAGTATATTGTGTTTATACCTGTGAGGCTGAGTTGAATTTCCATTGTTGTTGTCACGTTATATGCAGGCTATTAATTTATATAATCAATACATAGTGTTAGATGCTGGTGTGTGTGCATTTCAGAATGTTTTATATCCAATAGTTGTCAAGACATTTCATTAAAAGCCAAAAATGTCTATTTACAGGTGGCGCTAGATGATCACCAATGTCAGTGATTCATCCTCTGGGGACCATGAATGTGTGTTCAGAATATTTCAGTCCAACTGACCGGCAGACAGGCATCGCTATTCCAAGAGCCATGTTGCTACACGGTCCTGACCAAAACCCATTTATTAAGAACTTTTTAATATTTAGAACCAGGGGCGTAGGACTGTGGGGACAAAGGGACTGAGTATGCAGGGCCCTCATTTGAGGAGGGCCCATAAATATAGGCCTACTAGAATAAATAGCTATGGACCGGGGGAGGGTCCCATAGAGAATGCCCATGGACATGGTCCAGAATTTTGTGGTAAGCCTCTGCAGACTTGGTGGCTAATTAGAAAATCAATATGTAAATCAATAAGAACCTACTGTAAGTGGTAATTCAATTTTACAGTTATTATAGTGAGTGGCCGTGAATCAGGTGAAAGGCAGACTTTTATGCGAGGCTGTCGCTTTAAGAGGTTGTTGCATGGAGAAGCTGGTGATTTTCCACTCAAACTGATATTAAACGCGCACCAGCACGTAGAAACAATGGACCCACAGACAAATTAAATTGTTTCACTCAGCGTTAAACGTAGGCGACACAACAAGGAACAACAGGCTGCTTGGCAAAACAAGGACAGGTAATAACGGCGTCTTTCTTTACATATTCTATCAAGTCAGTAAATTAGATTGATCTTTTTTTTTTATAGAAAACTGCAAGATAGAAAATCTATAGTAGTTATCTGCTTTCAAACTGTAATTTTTAAGATTATTTATTAAAAAAAAACATTGATTATGATAGTCATATGGGGTATGTCATTCGTCACCGTGTTTTTATGTTGGACAGTAGGCACGCTGGTTCTATTTCAGCCTCTGATATAAACACAAAAAAACTCTTCTTTTTTTTTTTTTACGAGTGCTGTTTCCTTAGAAAAGTCCTTCGCTTTAACCCCGCCTTTAAAAAAACAAGTTGAGCAAGCGATATTTTGGATATAAAAACGCGATTTGGCCTTTGAACCTGGTTTCCTGTGTTTAAAGATAAGACCCGGTTCCTCGTTTCCCTCTGATCATTATTTGGAGGGCTGCCGTGATGCGTTCAGGCGCGTCCCGGCTCCACAGTAAAATATGGGTGGAAAAAAAACTATGTTGCCGTGCAGGTTCACCTTCACCCTCCGCACTCACAAGACATCCACTGAATTAATTAAATAATAGATGAGTGAGTGAATGTTTGCGCCCTATAGCAAAGTCTACTGGGCCTGATGAACTAAGACGTTTATTAGCTTAATCTTAGTGGCACATACTTAACCTACTTCTTCTGTCCCCGCCCTGTCCAATGTATGATTGATTGACGCGTGTCCTTCCCCAATCCGCCCTCTCTGAAGGATAAAACCTGACGGGTCACTGGACCTTTTATTAGCTGCGGATGCTGAAAACAAAGGTGCTTGGAGCCTTACATGGGACTGAGAGGGGTCCTCTGCAAAATAAACAGTGGTTTAATATTCACAATAACTTTACCTACCTACCTATTTACTGTGAAAATGTGACTCCTGATAAATGAGCTCATTATATAAATGTTTGGAAATAATTATTGTAGCTTCTCCATTGCATGTTCTAAAACAAAAGCAATTTCAACCTTGAGACAAACAGGCTGCAAAATTAAGAGATAAAACAGTTTGTTTTTCTAGCACTGAGATTTGCTAAATTTTTATAATACTCTCCAAAGACAACACAAAACCATTCACATGCACACAAATCTGCTCCTCACTAACAAGATATCTAATCGCCACACTGTCAACACACAATAAAACCACAACCTATGATGGTTTCAGGAAAAAAAAACTGTAGTTCAATTTGACAATATGTATGACAAGCTGTTTTCACAGACTTTCTGTGGGCTATGAGTTATGAACAAGCACATATTTTATGAGGTGACCCACGAGAAACAGGCATCTTGTTATTGTTGCAAAGCATCTCTGTGGTCTCTCTCACAATAGATTAGATGGGTCTGTCAAAGGTTACATTGTAACAGATCATTGCACTGACCAAAATATGATGGATTATGACGTTGTGCGAAGCTAGGAGGTGTCAACTGTGTGTGTGTGTGTGTGTGTGTGTGTGCAGTGTTTAAAGGACAGCTTGTCAACAGTGTGTGTGTGTGTGTGTGTGTGTGTGTGTGTGTGCAGTGTTTAAAGGACAGCTTGTCAACAGCTGATCCTTGTAACTGTGCAAATCCTGCATAGGAATGTATCAGTTTTTAATTGACTCTTGCATTCACTGCTCCGTGAGCTCACTGTGAGCTCACGGAGCAGTGATTGGGAACTAAACAGACCATGGACAAGGAGGCATATTACCTTATTAGGAGTTGTTATAAGCTGATACTGTATTGGTTTACATTTCCCAGATAACAAACAACATGTCATGAAAGAATGGGAGACAGTGATTCGAGATGTCCCGCATACCAAGAATTATCATGGCATACTCATGCATAAAAATAGTTTTCACACAAAGATGCTTGGAAGTGCTGCGGTGATGTTGAAAGGGGCTTGCTATGAAACCTTGCTTCATATTTTAGTGTGTGCAACAATTAAAAAAAACAAACTCTAAATGCTGCCTTCAATTCATCTGTTTGTACAAGATCATAATTCAAGACCAACCCCCAGTGTTGGAACAGCCCAGTCTTTCTTTTCTTCTGACTTGTCTTCTGTGTCTCCAACATGAATAAAAAGTGTGTGTGTGTGTGTGCATGTGTGACACACACTCCCCCCCCCCCCCCCCCCCCCCACTTGCCTGTGTGCATGTTTGTGGGCAGGGAGTAATGAGAAGTGGAAATTTACAGTGTCCCACGTTGGTACCTGAGTTGTCTGTCACGGGGAGGCAGCGTCCAATCTCCTCTTTGGATTTAATTGTCTTTAGCCAAGTGGGAGGGCCCTGCTGTCAGCTCCACTTCTTGTGACCTGTGTCGCCATAAAGGCATTCAGTACAGAGGAATGGTGACAGCTGAGAAAGAGGAACTCTATACATAGTCACAGCCATGAAGGAAATGTAAGTTTTCTAAACTGCTTTACTAAATGTGAAATGCGATTTAATTTTTGAGGGTCTGCATGTGTATAGTCCAGATTTTCTGCATGAATGTGTTAAAAATAGTCAAATCAAAAGCAGTGCAATGCTTTGGTGGATATTGTCAGGGTCAAGTTGTATGTTAAATTGTTAAAAAATATAGAGAAAGAACTGCATATAGATTGTATTGTTGTCTTTTATGATTCATATTGAAAGAATGTCTTTGTATACATGTAGTCAGTGATTTCAACTGAACATCAATGAGGCTTTAAGAGTTTTTTTTGTAAGGTTAAGGAATTTGTGGTCAAGGATAAATGGGTGAAATCCAAAGAACAGTTTGCCTTAAGTCTTATCTGGCGGGCAGACAGCCTCCTAAAACCATGCAGGCAGGTGAAAGCATATGCTGAGCAGAGCAAAAGGGGAGGAAAGGGATAAAGAGAGCGAGAGAGAAACAGGATGAGGAACAGAGTGGGCAAGAACTGATCCACTTATGTAAGGAGGTCTGAGAATGGAAAGCGATTCAAGTTGACTTGTCATGCATAATGGGAAAAGAGAAATCCTAGAAAATGATGGGATGCACTGGGCGCACAGGGGGATGGAGTGGATGTTGTTCAAACACTGATTAAGTGAGGAGACACATAGTTCCCTATAGAAATGTCAGAGGTTTCAGGGAATGTTGTGTGTTCCTGAGAGGAGGAAGTTTACTGCAACAGCTGTTATTCGCTTCGGCTAATTTAATTTCTGCCTATTACTGTCAATTCTTCCACATGTTCTGAACAGTTTTACACTTGGTTTGCAACAAGAGCGAAACTCAGGTTCACATTTTGGAGGGTTGACACATTTCTTTACAACTTGTTCTTTAATCTGCGCTTTGATGAACAACTCAGTCTAAATGTATTTTTGGCCGGGCCAAGAGTTAAGGAGAAGGATCTGACGTTTCTCTGCTGACTTCTCTTTTAAAAGAAGACGGAACCTTTCTCCCTAGTATTGCAATTAATCTCATATCTTACAATTAATTACAGATTTCTCATTGTTCCTCCATTGTTCTTTATTATATGTCAGCTTAGAGCTTAAATCGCATTCAGTCTTGATGTGTCTTACACAGTTAATCCTGTTCTCCTCTTTGGCTCATGCAGGGAAATAGGATACCTTGGGCTGTAATAACAAATCCTGTCTTTCTTGGAAAGGTGATTTACAGTGTAGACACTCAAGTAAACTTAAGCTGTTGTTTCTTCCTGAAAGCAGCCAGGGCTTTGGGAATGAAGGGGAGTGTCTTCCTCTCTAAATATGGATTACAGCGGGCCCACTTGCTGCTGACACACTAGCATAAGAAAGAGTACATAATAAAAGAAAACTTTCCTTCGGTGTCAGGTGTAGTCTTAAAATGCATGTTTTGTGTCCAAACACTCCCCTCCTTTTCCTTCTGTGACAATGTGCCCCCCTCTGAGCAGTAAAGCCCACCCTCAGACACAGAGTAAAGTTGCACAACAGGGAGCCACATGCACAGCTGATAAAAAACACTGGTGTGAATATGCACATGCTGTCACCAAATTTGGTTGACTTGCAGTTTGGGTACTGTTTCACCTATACAATTTGGAGCATGCATATTAAAAAGAAAATATTCTGTTTATCCACAGAAAGCGTGATTGATTGAGTGATTGAGGCAGATAAAGAAACGCAGTGGGTGTTTTCACTGTTTGTCCCAGTATACTCTACATTGCTCTAACTGTGTGAGACTGGTGTTGGACATTCCCAGTTAAATGCTGGAATTGGAAATTTTGCTGTCTGTTTCAGCCTAAATTCACTCCCCACACATTTCTCTTGTCAGAATGACCTCCATGCATCAGATTAGCAAGATTAGCGCCATAGTACTTGGTATCACATACTCAGTGGTTACACAGCATGCTGTAACGCAACCAGGAGACAGCCTTATCTCCCTAATGCTCCTTGTCTTATCCCACTCACCTCTGTCTGCCTCTTTGTCTTTGTCTCTCTCCATCTTACATGTCCCTTTTTCCCCTTTTTTGTTGCCGTCCGCAGCATGGCACAAAAAGAGAAGCTCCAATGCCTGAAGGACTTCCACAAGGACACCTTGAAACCTTCGCCAGGGAAGAGCCCAGGTACACGGCCCGAGGACGAGGCTGAGGGCAAGGCTCCTCAGAGGGAGAAGTGGGCCAGCAAGCTTGACTTTGTCCTGTCTGTGGCTGGAGGCTTCGTTGGATTAGGAAACGTGTGGCGCTTTCCTTACCTTTGTTATAAAAACGGTGGCGGTAAGCAGAAGACACACAACAGATGCAGAGTGTTAAGCCCAAAAAAATGTCTTACTTCGAGCTGATTCCTGTCTCCACATTCTCAGGTGCGTTTCTCATCCCTTACTTCATCTTCCTGTTCGGGGGTGGCCTGCCCGTGTTCTTCCTGGAGGTTGCACTGGGCCAGTACACCTCTGAAGGAGGAATCACGTGCTGGGCCAAGCTCTGCCCCATCTTCACTGGTCAGTCCAAGCGCATGAACAAAGCACACACTTGCACACAAACAGAGAAATAGAAAGCTCTGCATGACAACACAAATCATCCCTGACAAGATCATTTAATATTTTACAGTAAAAGCCTCAGTTGTCCAAACAAGAATTTTGCCCTGATGTTCTTCCTGTTTCAGTCCAGTATTCATCATTATTTGAAATTATGTTCTGCTGAAGTGCTCCCACGCCTCCCTCGCTGACTAATTGGACCAGTCTTACTTCATTAGGCTGATTCGTGCCGCATAAATTACATTAAAGCAGTTGAATATTGAGAGTGCTGAAAATGGAGTATCACGCAGGATGAACGATTTTAGTAGGGTCCAGGGTCAGCTTCAGGTAGAGTGTACACATGTATGCATATAAGGGCACACACATGTACTGTATGTAAACATTAGGGGTGTGCATCTTCACTGGTCTCATGATTCGATTCCTTGATGCATCACGATGCATCACCTCAAGTGTGGGAATTTCTAGGCATCTCATTACGATTATGAGGGCTACAATGCGATTGTAAAACAAATTGGATAAAGATGTATTTTTCTCTCTGTGTGACTACTTGGTACTTTTAAAGCAAAGTATTTAACAACAATCCAAACAAGTAGATAGTAATGAAATGCTGAGATTTAATGTAACTTCATATAAATGTAGCTAACATTGCGTAGCATTATTACATTATTACAGCGTTATTACTGACCTCTGCTGCTGCTATTTTTATTTCCGATGCTGCTGTTATTAGTATAGAGTCAGATGGGGGTT
Source organism: Micropterus dolomieu (assembly GCF_021292245.1). Classification (NCBI taxonomy): domain Eukaryota; kingdom Metazoa; phylum Chordata; class Actinopteri; order Centrarchiformes; family Centrarchidae; genus Micropterus; species Micropterus dolomieu. The sequence continues at coordinate 13,632,539 of NC_060157.1, forward strand.
GAACTACGTACTTTACAACGCTCCAGCCAAACCACGTTCACTCCACCTTAATATATCTGTTCCTTTTTTGTCTTGTCTAGTGTAGTTACATGTTTGTGTCTTGTCTTGTAAGTTGATAATTGTAATCTTGTATTGAGCACCATGGGCCTTGAGAAACAGCATTGGGTTCATTGTGTACTCGATATGTAGATGAATGACAACAAATGACATTGAACTAGCAGCCCAAAAGTGTCCTGCTCAGCTTCCAGACCGCAGTCTGAAGAGGAGATGTTAGCTAACGTTAGCACTAACTGCCTTAACTTATCCAGCAGTTGGCAAACAACAGACAGACTTTCATTAACGGACATGCTGTGACCTACACTGTACATTTACTGCCTACTGAAATGTAGCGCTCATCTTTCCCTCTGCTGCGCTGCTTTCTCCGTCACCTACTGCTGCCTGTCACGTAGCTGTACTTTGAAGGAGGAGAGGACGCTAGCTAAGCGCTACCGTGCTACACCAGTGTGTGTGTTAAAATCATTAACGTAAGTTGCGCATTGATTTTGTTGATCATGTGTAAAATTTAGTTGTGGCAGTCACTCAATCAACAGCTGTCTGTCTTTGCCGAACAGGGAGAACCACACGTCCGGAGCTGCAGTTCCACATTTCTGAGTTCCGCCCTTTTCGTTCCGTCAACATTATGTTATCAAATAACCTCTAGATAATCGATTAATGACATAAGGTCATCCTTGGATTGCAGATTTGGTGTGTTTAATAGTTTGATGAGTTATCATGGAAACAGTGTTGACACAGAGCTGCAGTGCAGATCTACTTGTTTTGTCTTATATATTATAAATACTGTATGTCATCTATGACAGTGTTGTCAGTGTCGGGTTCTCTCGCCGGTCTCTTGACCTGAGATCACCACGAGCTACTGATACTCTTGAGCCTGCTGTTGCTCTAAGGTGCGGCCCTCCTTCGCTGAGTGACAGCTGTAGACAAGCACTGAGGCACCGCACTTTCAGCAGCTGCTGTGATGCCCCTTACTCATGTTCACATACGGGACATAACATGAAGAGATGAAACAGTGCAGCACTGGATGTCTAGTAGCTGCTGATTCACAGAACGCTCAGGCTGCTCTCTGTCCATCTGGCGCAGCGTCTGGCACAGCACAGAGAGTCCACAAGTGGCCGCAAAACTGGCAAATCGCAGATCTCATTGTTCCTTCCGTGGCTTTTATCACGTGGAGAATTCATGACTTTACTAGCAGCAGCAGACGGTCGAGTACACACAAACCCACCTGTCACAGCATTGACCTGTCTATCAGTTTGCATTTGGAATGTGGGAACGAGGAGGTGGGTGTGATGGAGATGATAAGTTTAAAAATACTCAGCAGCGGAAGAGTACAGGGGATTTCTGTGTCCAGGTTCGTGGCAAAGTCATCTAAAAATAGTGTAAAAACACTGAGGACATTATAGCAGTAGGTAGCAGGGTCACGCTCGGGAAGTGTTCCCCTCATTGAGTTTAATAAAGTATTAGTTTATGTTTGTGATAGCCTGCATTTAAAGTTGTTCAGCAGCAGTGTCCAACTCACAGAAGTGGTTTAATTATTTACATGAAGCCCTCATTTGAAGAATCATTGAGCACCAGGCTCTCTAGTTAAAAGTTTCAAGTCTTGTTGCGGCACCGACCGCACACTGATGGGTGTGGTTGGGTCTGATCAATAGTGTCCTCCTTTGTATTTATAAAAACCCCAAACAGGGATGTCACAGTGTTTATTACCACTACCATTACTATTATGGTCCAGACCTTCTCTACATGAAAAGTGTGAAGTTAAACCACCAAATGCCAGTAAAAACAAGATTTTCAGCTGCTGAAGTAGCTATAATGAACATTACACAATAGATCCCATGACTATTTGCATGTGAAAGGTGTTGCTCTTAGTGATGAACCCAGTTCAGTTCCCGCTTTACAGCTTGTTGTTTTTGATTTACGCTTCGTTCACTCACTCCGCTCTCATCAGAGTCGTCATAACACTCTCAAAACTCACTGTACACTGCCTGCTCACCGCCAAATGGCAGACAAAGTCATCAACTAGCTGGTGAAGACAATGGATCATTTAGCAGCTAAAGAGGCTGATATTTCCATCAGGAGTTGGTGGAGAACAAAAACCGAGCTAAAAGAAAGTGCAAATTGGACATAAATTTATCAGGTGACCAGAAACACTACTCCAAATGAATGGTAATGTTGCTCTGTATCAGCTGGAAGTGTACATAAGCAGCAGTTTGCCAACATGTTCACTATATGAACTTAAAAGGTGATGATATGTCAGTGTTCTGTTCATAGCCTGTTTCTGCAGTCCCGGAGGGGCCAAAAAATCTGTTACTGCATGTTTAAACTAAGCTATTTAAGCAAAAGCTTAATTGCAAGATCTGACTTGGATGATATCCTGAGCTAAAATCTGCCTTCTTATTTCCTCCTTCTCTCCAGGTATTGGCTATGCTTCTGTCGTGATCGTATCTCTACTGAACATCTACTACATCGTGATCTTGGCCTGGGGACTCTATTACCTGTTTCAGTGCTTTCAGCCGGAGCTCCCCTGGGCAAAATGCAAGCAGCCCTGGAACACAGAATTCTGTGTAGAAGACACAGTCCGCAAGAACAAGACCCTATGGCTAGCAGCCAACATTACCAACTTTACCTCCCCTGTCACTGAGTTCTGGGAGTGAGTATTCACTGACAGCATGCCTAACACACACACACACACACACACACACACACACACACACACACACACACACACACACACACACACGTGAATATACTAAAGTAACACTGCCTCTTTATCTTGCTTGCATGTGTTTGAACAGGCACAATTCCTACAAAAGGCAGAGTTTACTTTTAGTTCTCCGTCAGTTTATGATAAACTTTATTTGTACAGTACCTTTCATATGTTCAGTGCAGCTCCTCAAATTAAACTGAAATATCAACGGGAAATTCCAGTCTTTTTTCTTCTGCTTTGTTACATGTTTGAATTCAATGACAATTTATCACAACAAACGGCACTATATCAGAAGTGTTTATGCAGCATTAGTCACTTAAAGGTTGCAGCTTCTCACCATTTTAGTATATTCAGACTCTGGACAGACCAGAGCAGCAGAACAGCACAGAAAGGCAAACTCGTGTCTGTTTCCACTTTTAATGTCCTTTTATTTAGTCTTTCATGGTCATAGCCTACAGGGGTCACATGACATACTTCCTTGGGTGTGTTTAAAAAAATGTAACTTCTTCTGTTTCAAGTCTCACAACTCCCATTAACCTGTCCAGTTCCTCTGTGTCCTCTGCAGACGCAATGTCCTGAGCATCTCCTCTGGGATCGAGGACATAGGTCCGCTGAAGTGGGACCTGGCCCTGTGTCTCTTAGCAGTGTGGATTATCTGCTTCTTCTGCATCTGGAAGGGAGTCAAGTCCACTGGGAAAGTGAGTGCCGAGACAGAGACACATCCTGTACTTATTGTGTTGCCTGGATGCTGTTTGGCCTTTACTTTTTACCCCAACAAGTCAGTGACAAAACACTGTTGCTCAGAGAAAACCCACATGCTTGGAATGCAGTTAATTTGTTTGATTTAGAGACACAAGCCTCAGCGCTGTCCTGGAAGTTACTTGTTGGCCAGACTCACTGTCGGCTGTAAACAGTTGACTGCTGCTCCTTAGCCCTCTCTCTGTTTCTGTTAGCGAGGCAGAAACTGGGCCAGAGCCAACAGGAAGAACTCTGTGAGGAAAATTATTAACTCTATTAAGAACTATTTGTCGGTATATTTCTGTATTAACGCAAGGTTTATTGTTGTGATTAGTGTGCCTTACAATGATCCCTGTTAATCTTTAACCAGATGGCAATTCAGGAAGTGAGAAGCTTTTATACAATGTAGTGTACTGCTTTGTGCTCTTTTGAGAATCCATCTCAAACCTTCATCATGACATCTGTATTCATTACCATTCACAGACTTCATCAGATAAAAAAGAACAATGTTTCTTTTGTCCTGCAGTTGGAAAAATAAGAGTTAGAAAAGAGAACTTAAAAAAGGAAGTAGCATTTAAACCTGTTAAATCTGAAGGGTGATAAGTCATATGGCTTTTGTTCAGTATTTTGACTAATAATTCCTTTGTCCTGTTCAGGTGGTGTATATAACAGCAACTTTTCCATTTGTGATGCTGATTGTGCTGTTGGTGCGCGGAGTGACCCTGCCTGGGGCATCTGAAGGGATCAAATTTTACCTTTACCCTAACCTGACCCGCTTACAAGATCCAGAGGTAAGATTAATAGCTCCTCTTTTTCTGTAATAGCTCCCCGACTTAACTAATTCCCCACTCCACTCTTTCACATTTCTGTCTCCAGGTATTAAAGGAATAGTTTGACATTTTAGGAGATATGCTTTTTGGCTTTCTTTCTGAGAGTGAGATGAGAAGATTGATTCCACTCTAATGTCTGTACAGTAAATATGAAACCACAGCCAGCAGCCTGTTAGCTTAGCATAAACACTGGAAAGAGCTAGCCTGGCTCTGTCCAAAAGAAACAAAATCCAGCCCCTCTAAAGCTCACTAAAAAGTTAGGTTGCCAGGAAACGAGATTTCAGGAAGTGACTGCACCAGGACAAAAAATAGTTCAACATTTCCCACAGCGTGTCATTTTTACTCTTCATTAAACAAATAAGATATAACGTGTTCATTTGTGAGCTTTAGAGGTGGTGGTAGGCGGATTTGTTACCTTTGTAAGCAAGGATAGCTGTTTCCCCCTGTTTCCAGTCTATATTGAAATGATAGACTGAGTCAGTGAACTCTTTTAAGTCCCTTCTTAAAACATACTTTTATAAGAGAGCCTTTCCCGATCTTATTTTACTTTATTTTATCCCTTTTATTTTATTCTATTTTACTTATTTTATATTTATCTTAAACATGTATTTTAGTCTTTTCAATGTTTTCTTGCTTTTATCTTGTATTGTTTCTGTATTATTGTTTTTTGGGTATTATTGTCTTTACACTTGTTAAAGCACTTTGTAACTTGCTTTTGAAAAGTGCTCTGCAAATAAAGATCATTATTATTATTATTATTATTATTATTATTATGCTAAACTAAGCTAACAGGCTGCTGGCTGTAGCCTCACTTTTAACAGACCGATATTGAAGTGGCTTCTGTGTAACTCTTGGAATCTAATGTAATGTTCTAGTGTAGTTTTACATGCCAAAGATATTTTTACTTTTGTTTTGTTATGTAACCTGACTGCATCATTTCTCATGAACGATTGGATTAACCTCAAAACTACAGCAGACATGTCTCGATCGGCAAGCCCCTATGTGTCCTGTGGAAAAACTGATTTAACTATACCTCACAGAGTACATGATGTTCATGAGGTTTCAGATAAAATGTAATTTGCTGTTTTTGACCCTTTCTTTGTGGAAGCTTTGCTAATATGGAAATTGTGACTGTTGTTGCATTTTAAATCAATTTAATTAGTGGTTGCAATATTTTTATATCATCAATGTAATTCCCCTCAGTTTTACTGAGCTGGATAGCATCTTTAAGATGACTGTTTTTTGTTTTCTGGCCTCAGTCTCACTGCTCTCATCAGGGCTGCATTTGGCCGCAGTGGGCAGCCAATGTGAAAAAGCTAACTGTTTGCTAACAAGTTTGCCTTATCAACTTTAAAGGTATATGTCAGTGCTGTGTTCACAGATTGTTTTTTTGCTGCTACCAAGTTGCCAAAAAATCTGTAATTGCAGGTTTAATCAAATTTTATGCCTTCTTGGTGTGAGCAATCACTTGTACTTTGGATTAGCTGACAGTAAGGAGCTCATGATGAGATTTCCAAAACACATTACAGGTTGACCTCTGTCTCCTCAGGTGTGGATTGATGCAGGAACCCAGATTTTCTTCTCCTATGCCATTTGTCTGGGAGCCATGACATCACTGGGGAGCTACAACAAATACAAATACAACTGCTACAGGTGAGACGTGTTTCCGCTAGGGGCAGTAGGACTGTAGTAGTGACAGCAACTCGTGTCAGAGACGGTTGCGTGAAAAGAAAATGGGAACTTTGGTTCCGCCTGTGTTCATTAACAACCTCCATGACATATGTGTGACATAGGGACTGTTTGCTGCTGGGAGGCCTCAACAGCGGTACCAGTTTTGTGTCTGGCTTCGCAATATTTTCCGTCCTGGGCTTCATGGCACAAGAACAAGGGGTGGACATTGCCGATGTGGCAGAGTCAGGTACGAGGGTCAAAGGTGATGGCAGCAGTGATGGTGGGCACTGCTGCCAAAAAAAAGAAAAGACAATTGGAAATTTATCAAACAAGTTAGTCAAGCAACAGCAAATTTCAAATCAGATGATAAAGTTAAACGATGATGCTGAAATGTAGAGGTATCGGCAATTGCACACTCCTTGAATTAAAGCCTCTAAGAAACAGAATGGCTACTTCTGTGTGAAATATGTTCCACCTTTTCTGAGGAAAGATTACATTGCATTGGTCAAGTGCTGTGGGTTTTGGCTACACGATGAACTTTCGAACACAAGCTGCGTTCAAAAGCTTCTGTAGTGGGACGTCATCAGTATTACAGGTGTTCAGTGGCACCAGGTGTCCTCTTGTCCCACACTCAGCCTGCTCATGTCATTTAGTAGCTTTACATCTTTTTGACCAGGGGAAATTGTTAAGAAGATTGACACCGTACTGTTAGGTACTATTGTATGTGCACTGGCACCCTGAGGTGATTTTTTTCTGACTGGCAGCACTGCATTGTAAGCCCAGTTCTGTTAATAAGCTGTGGACCTCTTGAGGTGGGTGCCACCGGTTCTGTTTCTGCCTTCCCTTTTTGTGGACTTTGAAGGAGATGCGTCTTCTTTCAGCATGCTCGCTCTGCTCAGTTCAAATTAAACTCTTGCTGTCTTTAAGACTGCAACTTGAATATAATCATCATTTCAGGCACTAATTGATGTGATTGCTGTCTTTGTGTCTCACACTCTTATTATATCCTGTTGAATTTGTTCATGGCTTTGCTTTAATCCTCATCTGTTTTATTTAGATTAGATTATATTCTACTTTATTGTTAATTCACACAGTAAGTGCCAGTAAAACAAAATGCAGTTTAGCATCTTACCAGATGCACAGGGTTTACACAGTAACAAAGGTGCATATAGATATATATGAATATCTAGTAGTAGGACAAAGGTTGATCTAACTGTGATATATACCAAACTATATACAAAATGTAAAGAAGATATATGTCATATATGTAACAATAAAAGTGCAGTATAATTATCATATACAGTAAACACTAGCAGTTATAAGTACAGTGTAAAAGAGACATCATGTACAGTTGAATATAGTTGCTGCTATTTGTCCTGCAAGTTAACACATACAGGACACGAGCTTGATGAAAAGACTCGAAGGGGAATTTTATTTCCTTATAGCTACTCAACACATAGGGCCAACAAATCTTTTAATTTGTTGAACATATTAGATATTTTAGACATATTTCATGTAGATTGTTGGCAGTGCCAGACCACGCCCAGCCTCTCTAGCTTAATCTTTACATTATTTTTTCGTCCAAGCTGAAATCCGATAGAAATGTTAATTCCGTCCTCCGCCCCTTCTCCCTATCCCCCCTATGTTCTCCTTCCAGGTCCCGGCTTGGCCTTCATTGCCTACCCTAAAGCTGTGTCTATGATGCCGCTGCCAACCCTCTGGGCCATCCTCTTCTTCATCATGCTGCTGCTTCTTGGCCTCGACAGCCAGGTGAGTATTTTTGACAGTCACTCTAGTGTCAGGCTATGCACAGAATAGTTGGTTGATGGTGTACTGCCTATTCAATTCATGCAGACACCTCGCCAGATCCCATGAGCTAGTTGGCTCCTGCCAGCCCCAATGTGTAAAACACATTTAGTGACTCTGAACCACATTGACCGTCTACAAAATATCAGAGAACAGGCAGACAGGAAAAACAGCCTGTTCCCACAAACACGTTACTACCACTGTTGCCTGCACTGTATGAGAATTATAGCCCTTTTAATGCCCTGCAATACCACAAATTAAGTTTTTAGGAGCGGATGCACACACAACAATTAGCTAGTAGGTATCATTATAATAGCTTGCATGTAAGTCATATAGCTTTGATAGGAGGAAGATCTTTGACTAAAACAAGATAATCTGAGTAGACAAAACACAACTGTTTGTATGCCCGAGGGATTCTCCGGCTATATCACATTTCCTGCCTCCAAGTGTAATTTTACTCCTGTGCTAACTCAGTCCTGCACATGCCCGGCTACTCGTCTCAGCCAACTGCGAGATCAGGCCGATGCTTTAAATTTGAGAACATGTAAATAGGTATGCGAGCGCGGCTATTTCCATGAGAGAAATGATGCCAATCACTGTGTGTGTGCGTGTGTGTGGGGGGGGAGGGTACATTTTTTGACCATAAATTTTATGCAGATTTGTTGCCCTGAATGCTATATATTGTTAACATCGCTCACACATACATGCCACTGTTATGTAAGAGGTTTTTGTTTGGTTTTCATGCAACAATGGAGCATGCTCTTGCATACAGACAGTGTACTTTGATAAATAGCAACAATTTCATAATTTTGTTATGACATTATGTAGCTCATGAGGCAATGATGAGACACATGGGAGCAAGAGAGGGACACAGACAGGGAGATAGAGACAGTGATTCACTGTTGTTTTGTTTCTGTTATGTCTTGGTAGCAACAAACCAGTGCTGCAGAGAGGAGCCCTGTTTAAATTCTCATTACTGCCCAACAAAGACAGCTCTCATTCTCTAATCACTGGTTTGTAGAGCTGCATGCACACAGAAAAGAGACACGGTTTTGTTTTTTTTTCCTCTGAGAGCTTAATAGTTGCTTTCGTCCCCACAGTTTGTTGAAGTGGAGGGACAAATCACCTCTATTGTGGATCTGTATCCGTCCGTTCTCAGGAAGGGTTACCGACGAGAGATCTTTATAGCTGTGATGTGTCTCATGAGCTATCTCCTGGGACTCACCATGGTAACGAAAGTAAGTTCAGCAACAGTCACTTCATGGAGCCTCTGAGCTCTCACTTCTACTGCTCATCCTGTTTAGAAAAGGAAAAGAAACCCTGTGTATTCAGATCAACAGCAGAGATAACGCCACAGATTTTCCACTTGCCTGTCGGCTGCTGCATTGTTATGACCTAATATGGCTTCCTACCACCTTCACCACTCACATCCTGTGAGTTTGAATGGAACAATTCGGAATGCCGTTTTCCATTTAGCAGTTAACAGTGCTTCAGTGGCATCTCAGCACCTGTTGAACTCTGCCTCTATTGGTAGGGTGCCAGCATTCTTGTGCACTGCCTTCAACACTCCCCACCCACTATGCTTTAATATCCCCTTGTATCTCTGTGACTTTCTATCCTTCCACACACAGAGATAATTAATTCAGCTTTCCTTCTTTTCTTTTTGCAGGGTGGCATGTACGTGTTTCAGCTCTTTGACTACTATGCAGCCAGTGGTGTGTGCCTTTTGTGGGTTGCATTCTTTGAATGCATTGCTGTAGCCTGGGTGTATGGTAAGTGGAAGAAACAATGTGATGGGTTTCTGTAGTGTGCGTCTCTTTACAAAGTAATGATCCTGAAGAGTTAAAAAACAAAGCGCAAATGATCTATTTGATGGAAACAAAGGTGTCCTCGTGGTCCTTTCCATGTCAGTTGTAAACATGCTTAACTGCATGCAGGGGCGGGGTAACGGGGGTGGGGATGGTGCTGGTAGATTGTCATTGGCTTCAGGATTGCCTGCCACCAGATTACAAGCTACTATTATTAATGAAGGAAAAACTTTTAGCTTAATGAAAAAAACCTTAATTGGAATGAAAGCAACGATGCATCTTCCAATAATAAACAAGTTTATTTAACATGTTACTATTTGCATGAAGCCATCTGATTCTTTAAAGTGCAATAAATTTTGCATCTTCCAAATGTGCAACCACTGTGTATACGCCATATACACTATGTATGGAGTGATGATGTTGCAGTGGATAAGGCGCATGCCTTTGGGACGCATGCCTTTGTGAGAGACCCGGGTTCAACTCCCCACTGTGACACGTCCACCAATGTGTCCCTGTGAAAGATACTTAACCCCTAGTTGCTCCAGAGGTGTGCAACCTCTGACATAAATAGCAAATAACTCTCCAAAAATCAGATTAAAGGGTTGAGCAACAGAGCCTGTTGATGCCCTGCTTCCCTCCAACCCTGATATTTGAATTCTCTTTCTTACCCCTCACTACTCTGGTCTCTAGCCCCCAACTATCACTGCTTCAACATTCACAGGCAATAACACCATGGCAGGAATATCTGAAACATTCTTTCAATGTGGGCAATTATAAAAGGTTAACACAACACAAATTCAGCCAATTAGTCAGCTCAGTTTTTACAGGAAATGTTCTTTATAGCCCCTCAAAAAACAAAAAAACAAACAACACAATATTCTCGTGGAGGTTTAGACTAATGCCACACCACCAGCAGCTGTCACACTATAAACCAAAACACACCCGCTCATCCAAATTGAGATAATAAACAAAACTCATTCACACACATTCCAAGTGTCACTAACCCAGGGTCACAACGGGGGCAACAGGTGACTTGTTGATACATCAACAAAGAACAATTGACGTAGTCGGGGGACTGGAAGTTTAGTGTTTACCTGCAGTGATGAATCTCTGTTAATAAGAAGATTGTTGTACTATTGCTTGTACATGCTCTATCTGTACTCTCTGGGATACCTGCTTAAGACAACATCATGTCAGTTTTGTAGAGAAAGTTCAGGTTGCTTATTTACGCAATCTGCTAATGAGCAAGCTACTCGCCAGATGCTAAAAAGGAACTAAAAACATAATAAAACAACATGTATAAAGAAGCATAATAACAAACATCAGTATATAGCACAGGACACAACCCACTAAATAAAACATTGTTCACTACACAACACTAAGGAGAGATAAATGATGACCTAAGCTAGCTGTAAATGACAAAGCTGAGACTGTTTATACTGTATACTATTTGACACATGATCCAGTGGAAATATATGCTGCAGTTTAGGGCAGACAACAGAGATAAGCGGCCATTACCTGCTAATAAATGAAGGTACATATGAAAGTCATTCTACAGTAACAAACTATTACTCGTGAACAGTAGAGAGTGATGGTATATTATGTACAATAATCCTTATTTTGACAGACTTTGCTGAAACATGTGCCAGAACTCATTGTGCTTTATTTTCTTTGTGTTGAATAGGAGTTGATAATTTCTATGATGGACTTGAGGATATGATAGGCTACAGACCAAACCCATGGATGAAATGGAGCTGGACCATAATCACTCCTGTCCTCTGCATGGTGAGAGATCAGTAGCAGCTTTTGTGGCGTGTCACTTTTTTGTGCAAATGTTGATGCTTTCAAGGTCACAGAGAGGTGTAATAACAGGTGTAACAACAATACTAAAAGAAGCATGTGTTTGTTTCCCAGGGCTGCTTTGTCTTCTCCCTGGTGAAGTACAAGCCCTTGACTTATAACAAAGTGTATGAGTACCCTGACTGGGCCATCGGCCTGGGCTGGCTTTTGGCCCTGTCCTCCATGATCTGCATTCCCATGGTGATGGTCATCAAGATCTTACAGTCTGAGGGACCCCTGATTGAGGTGAGCTGGGTCAACCTATTTTTTAGAAATATGCTTATTTGCTTTCTTGCAGAGTGTTAGATTAGAGGATCGATATCACGCTTATATCTTTACCCTAAATATGAAGGTAGAGCCAGGAAGTGGTTAGCTTACCTTATCATACAGATTGAAAACAGCTAGCTTGGCTCGTTTTACAAAGCAAAGGTAACAAAATCCACATACTAGCACCTCTAAAGTTCAAGAATGAACACATTTGTCTCCAGAAGAATTGCTAGCTTGTCTACTTGTACTGTAAACAGTGAAGGAGCACAAAGCACAATTGTGCTTGGAAAATTTACTTAGTCAAGTTAAGTTAAGTCTTGTTATTCATCCTGCTGTGGTTCTGTATTCGTTCACCTCAATTTTGTTTTGACAAATCGTGATTTGCTAAAATTATGATCTTGGGAGAAACAAACTTCCTTCCTCCAAAATATAACATTATTTTCATTATGAATATTCATGCAAAGATAACTTCTAGGTATTTAGACACAAAAGTTTCACACAAAAGTTGGTTAGTTCTCTTTTAGTTCCATACACTGAACAACATTATAAACGCAACACTTTTGTTTTTGCCCCCATTCATCATGAGTTGAACTCAAAAGATCTAGGACTTTCTCAATGTACACAAAAGGCCATTTTCTCTCAAATATTGTTCACAAATCTGTCAAAATTTGTGTTAGTGAGCACTTCTCCTTTCCCGAGATAATCCATCCACCTAAGGCACAGCCTAAGGCACACCTGTGCAATACCCATGCTGCCTGATCAGCATCTTGATATGCCACACCTGTGAGGTGGATGGATTATCTCGGCAAAGGAGAAGCACGCACTAACACACATTTTGACAGATTCGTGAACAATATTTGAGAGAAATAGGCCTTTTGCATACATAGAGAAAGTCTTTGAGTTCAGCTCATGATGAATGGGGGCAAAAACAAAAGTGTTGCGTTTATAATTTTGTTCAGTATATTTAGCAAACAGCCATGACGGTGGTATTGATCTCCTCATCTAACTCTTGGCAAGAGAGCAAACAAGCATATGCCCCACAATGTTTAACTTCCTTTTAATGAGCACATGCTGTATATTTTGAAATATGTCACTCTTATGGCACACAAATACAGATGTTTAATTGTGATGTTTACCCATTTTAAATTCGATAACTGCCACGCTGCGCCTTAATCTGCCTTAGTAAAATGATAATTAGTCCAATCTCTCGTCTCCTTCTCTCAGAGAATCAAGGCCGTGGCAGCCCCGGCGAAGTCAGGCGTAAGCTCTCGCCCGAAAGAGTACAACTTAAAGGGCAGCGAGCTGACACAGCCCCTGGACCCAAACGGGAACAATGGCTTGATCAAGCCCACCCACACCATTGTAGAAACAATGATGTGAGCGCTCTCTGTGAGAGGAATAAGATTGATGTGCTTTCTGTGTTATTATCATATTTGCTAACATTGATAATGGTAGGTTTATATTGTCCAATATATTCACGTTAGAGATACTCTGGCTTGATTTCTATGAAGAAAATTATATATTATTGTTGTAATTTTTTTTACTATATCGATATTGTAAATGTTACAGTTGTTTGCTGTAGTTGGCACTGATCTCAGTTTAGGCAGTATTTTGAGATAGAACATTTTCAGTGTTTACTACCTGTCTGTTGATTCCAGAGAGATGAGGAATATGCTTTTTGGTGTAATAGAAGAAAAGATTAAATTCTCACTCCACATAAATTTAGTAAACTAAATGAGTAATCAACCATGTAAAAGGTAGAAAATGTCTAAACACCCACAAGTAATTGTTGCCCAAACTAATTTCTAATCTCTTGTTGTTAGTGTTGTTGTTGATCCCTGCAGTGAAAATGAATGTACATCCGCTAGTGGCGGAAGCGAGCCACCCACATCTCCATAACATGTCAAGTGGCAATATGCAGTGTATAGAGTTAATCTAGCTTAACATCCTTTTAAGATAATTTGATCAAGGCCTTGGCCAAATACTGTGAGAAATGCGTTCATAAAAAGACCCATCCTCAAAAACAGTTGAGACAAAAATAATAAAAGAGAAAAACAGCTAAGGAAGAGGAAGTAAGGAGAAAAGGGAAGTGGCATTTTTGGAGTATTTGTACACTGCCTGTGTGACTACTATAGTCAGTCCCAGTGCATTTATCAAAACCTCTCTTTGCACTTTATATGTCGTTTCACCTTTATTGTAGTATTTGTTTTTATTGTTGCAAGGTATTGGTTACATTTGCAACACATTTCAGGAGGAAATATTTTTAGCTTCTAACGTTTTGATATTGTACATTTTGATATACAGTATCTAGTTGTCTCCTTGCTAAGACAATGACAAAATAGAGTAGACATCTATTGGCAAGTATTCTGATTTATAATTAGTACTAGGATTTTTCACATCCTGACAGCTCTCCTCATTGTGCTCATTTTAGTAGCAGATATGCTGCGCAGAACTACCACTGGATTCTAGTTTCTAATGTTCAGCTTAGGCATTTGTATTGTAGAATTTTAATTGTTTGTAAATCACACATGCCTTTTTGTAACAATTTTATACTGTACATCATATGAACACCATCACTGATTCATTCATGTTACTGACAGCTCAGCAATTTGTTGTATAAATACTGATTACATTGTGAGCCCGGATTACATTTTTCTGTGTGAGCAGTGGCATTCTCTGCTCATTCAAAATGCACCATCAAATTTGAAATAATTGTAATGTTCCATAATACTACAAGTTGCACAGTTAAACACAAAAAATCTGAAGGAATTGTTATCCTGAAGCACGTGCAGGAGCCACCCCAGTACCATGCTGCTTTGTCCGTAAAAATCCTGTGCTACTTTCAAGAAAAGTGTACCAAAGCATTTTATGTCTCACAGTTGTCCCCTTCCAGATGCACATTGCATCATTTCTACATAGATTACAAATAAACATATTTTTCTTTGGAAGTTTTTGTTTTAATAATTCTTTTATTCTATAAATATTAATGTCTCTGATGCACTCATCATTCCTGCAAGGTGGAGAACTAATGACACTAATATATTTATTACTATTGTGTCGGATATTTACTCTCTGAGGCTGAAATAATTATGTGGTGACAGGATTGAAACTTTATAATACAGCCCATTAATCGGCAGTGGAGTTTTGTTGTATGAATCAGGTAGCAATAAAATACTTACCGGTCAATACTTATACTTAAATGTAGGTTCAATGCAAGAAAACAACACTATGGAGAAGGCAGTAACAACTGGCCATTTTAGAGGAAGCATCTAGATTGCAATCAATCCAAACAACCTAAACTGGTTGGCTAAATTGCCAAAAATCGTCAAAGTACCTCTTTATTCCTAGGTCCGTACACCTTTTCTTGAGTTTCCTACCCCAAAACTACATTGTAGTTGTTCAGTTTTGATTCACAGTACTGTACACCGTAGTTACAAAAATGCCCCAGTACTCCCTTGTTCCTTATGGGCAAGTTTTCTTCCACTGTACCTACAGTAAATTTAAGTACCAGAAGGAACCAGTATTTTGCCTCATTTACACTGTAAATCATGGCCTGTATTATAAAGTGTTACTGAAAAGTTTAATTCTGACAATATAATCAGGGCTGCATATTGAAAGAGTTGTTTGCTAAAAGCAAATCTAGCATCACACAGATGATTTAGAATTTCAGTGCTGTATCAACTTATCTGTCTTCATACATGTACACGCCCTGCAGGAACGACACTAAGCTGGATATCATTGCAGTTCTTATCTTTCAAGATGACTTAACTCCAAGCGCTGGGCAGTGTGTGCACAGTCTCTAGTCTCTGGTTTAAATAAAGCTGTTGACGTTTGACTTTATCCATTAATCAAACACTGCTAAGGATTGTTTCCATAAGACTACTTCCACCTTTAAACCTTCATCAATATTGTCTATTTTGAAAATCACAATAAGTTTTGATTTCACCCCTGAAATTGCCATCTATGTATTTGAACATCCATTGGGCCAATAATACCGATGCCATTCTGACTCCCACCTCCCCACCTGTGACGGCTCTTTGACAGTTGTTCTAAATTCAGGGTGTTCGTCACCATCATTCAAACACCCCTCAGCAGGCGACATCTGCATTGACATCTCACCCACATGTCTTTGGTGTCCCACTCTCTGTCCTTAGCCCTTAAGGCACTGAACCCCCAAAGGCTTTAATACACAGATGATTCAATATGATCTGAGTGCAGAAGGACGCAAGGGCTCCTAATGCTTCATGGAAATGTGACAGCACTTTGTGAAATCACGTTACCTTGGTGTGCAGATGCATTTCTGTGAAGAGTCGAGAGGCTCAGATTAATAACAACTTAGTATTTCAACTTTGACCATAAAATTTTGTTTTTTTTAAAATCAGATATGTGGAAAGCAAATATGCATGACTTCATTATTAAGACACCATATTAGGTCTTACCAACTTTTTAAAATACAAAGAAAGTGTTTGAACGTCTGCTAGCATAGCAGTCTTACATTACAGAGCCGTCAAGCACTTGTCTATTCCAATCCTTGCAGATTTATTGTATCAAAGCCTAAGAATCCATATAAGTGGACAATTTACCTTTGATGATGTATGTATAGTGTTCACACTAGTGACAATAAAGTATACTTAAACAGAACGCATATGGTAAATTTGAGTGTGCTATTGATGGACATTTTTCCTCCCAGAATGCAATGCAGTAAATGGAGGAGCTGCTCACAGCTGGAAGAAAATACACCAAATTGTGTGTGGTGAAACGGATACCAAAAAATGTAACACCAAAAAGTATTAAATCTTAGGAAAAACATTTTGATGTCTCTTTGTGAAGTTGAAGTTTTTTTTTGGTAGTACATAGATTAGAATATAATTACTTTAGATTTTGGATAAAGTTCAAGTCTATAGCCATTCTACGGACTCTGAAACTGTGCTTGGGCTCAGCAGTTATATTAGCTAAATGCTAATTTCTTCTAACATAATCACAATGTTAACATGTTTACCCTTACCAACGTAGTTTAGCTTGTTAGCATGCAGGTATGTGGTCAAAAACCAAGTGCTGACTTGATGCGCTAGATGAAAAGTCATGTGATCCCAAAGTCAGTACAATTTATCTGGAGTAAAAGATAACTGTCTGAACCAAATTTCATGGCCATCGATCAAATAGTTGAGATATTTCAGTATGGATCAAATTGGTTGACTGAAAAAAAAAAAAAATTTGCATATCACCTCAGTGTTGATGCACTTAAGTTAGTGTGTGCCAGTAACAAATGACAACGTTCAGAATCCAAATCAACTAAGGTTTCATAATTTTATTCTCATAAAAAGAAATGCATTTCTTAGTTTATAATAAATTAACAAAAATAAAAATAATATCCAATAAATCTTTCAAGTTCCTTTGAACCGAATCCTGACATATTCAGGATATGGAAATTAACCTAAGAAAATGTGCAGCCACATTCAGTATCACAGCTTACATGAAGACACTATACTGTATGTGCATGTACTGTAAATAAAAATAAAGCACTGCATACCATTTTACATTATACAGTAAAATAAAAAAAAGGTACAATAAATTAATATAAAACCTTAAAAATAGGCCTCTGTATACAACATGACATTTAATGTAAGACATTAGTCTGAAATCAGTTGAAAAAAAATAAGTTACGCCCCAAGCATTAATCAGGCTGCTCTAAACAGGGCAGTGCAACCATCTCACATCATCTTCACATCAGCCAAACATGAAATGAAACATTTCTTCCCCCCCCCCGGGAGGCAGCTGGACCAGCAGGCCAGAGTTGTTGCACAAAAGCTTGATAAAACACCATGTCATGATAAAAAAAAAAAAAAAGCGCACTTTCAAATAACAAACTGCATAACATGCTTAACACTGGTAGGAAAGCCAACTACTGTAAAGAGGGATAAAACTGATAATCAAGTCAGATGTGGAGTGAAAACGGAAAAAAAAAAAAAAAAAAAATAAAAAAAATTCACTGAAAGGCATTTCATCCTCCGAAAGGATGTATTTCACTTAAGCATCAGTGATGGACCACAAACAAATCAATAAATCATTTTAGTGCAGGGTCAAATGGAGAGACTCCGTGAAAGCGAAACCCGGGAGATTTGAACTAATAGATCAACAGAAATGTGCATTGTGTGCAAATGCAATATTAGAAACAGAATGTGAAATTTAACATCTTTGTAAACTTGTGGCAGAGTGATCAAGTCAGGAACAAAACACAAACACACAAAATTACCTCTTAACACTGGACGTCTCTCTGGAACCATTCAGAAACTACTGATCCGTTAATGGACAAGCACTTTAAAACAGAAAGGTTAGTGTGTCTTCACAAGAATTCCTGGTGTTAAGATATGAGAGGCTTTAAGTTAATGATACTTGGCAAGTAGAGAGGGCATTCTGCCTATTTGGAGGTACTGTTACAGACTGGAAATGAGGGCAATGAGCCAAGTCGTGGCTGAAGTAACACAAATAAGCACAATGTGCACTTAATCTTGAATCCATAACCTGTGTGTCAGCGTGTGTGTGTTTAAAATGTATTTAAAACATCGCATGTGTCTTGTGTGTAACTGTGTACAATAAAAAGAAAGGTGAGGGCAAGTGTTCTTTCAATGGGAACATGAAGCTCATTAAAGCAAAATATGGTGAATTTATGCAGAGTGTGTGCAGCATTCGACTCTCTCCAGAGCGGTGGCGTGTGGACGTCCTGGCTCAGTCAGAGGCTATGACTCCCCTGTTATATAACCCTGCATGTGGCTTTGCCTGTGGAAAGGAAAGGTAGGGGGTGGGGGGCTTGCTGCCCTGAAGCCAGAGCCTTCTCTGAAATGCATCATGTGAACACAGTGACTAAAACCCTGCAGTAGTGAACACATGCACTTGTGAGTCAGAGATGCTTTCAGGCAGAGAGTGGCTGTTTGTGTTTGCGCATGTGTGAGGAAGCTCTGTGTGCTGAACATGCGCAAAAGGTCTGTCTGAGGGGTACCATGTGACAAACTTAACCGTGTGTGTGGTCCAGCGCTACAGTGTTTCAAAAGCTAGTGATGGTCGTCGTGGTCACAGGGCGATGCCGTTGGTCCTGCGCTCAGGAAAGCAGAAGAGTGAGTTTGAGGGGTCGTCACAGTTGTCGGGCAGCCCAGTGTCTGCTGCCGCCAGTGGATTCCTGCTAATGACCAAGTCCAGGCTGTCTCCTGCCTCCATAATTAGGGGCACAGTTAGACAACAGTCCAAGTCCCTGGTCCTGACACGGTTCACCTGAAAGATTGCAAATGAAATCATTCAACAAGCTACTGCATTCACAGTTCTTTGAAGGAATTGTTTTACATTTTGGGAAATTTACTTATTGCTTTGAGTTTCATTTATTGGAAAAACATAGCGATGAAAAACATTACCAGCTGTGGGCCAGATTCATTTGAGAAAATGCAATAAAATAAAAATATAAGACAGAAACAATAAAAGTAACAAGCCTGGCCAAAAAAAACAAAGAAAAAAACCCCACCTACACATAAAAGGGCTGACACTTTAAAAAGTCAATACTTCATAAAAAGAACACTTGTCAGAACAGCAAGAACCCCTGCGCCAAATTTTAAAAGTGTGCAGCAACCGGTTACACAGACTTTGACTGGTAAGAGACTGTTGTTGTAACAAACGTTCTGTTAAGGGATTACAGTTTTGATTATTGCATTTATATATTTGTATAAATGTTTGAACTGCTAAAAGGAGGGACCATTTCCATCTTCGTTCAAGATCAAGTCTAGGTGGGAACTAAACGGCTGCAGCTTCATATTTAGCATACAGACATGAGAAAGCAGAAAGCCACTTCCCAATTTGTCTTTAAATGTAACTTTGTTGACACAAACATTACCTGAAGAATTCGGTCAAAAGGTCTTAACCCTGCCTGGTCAGCAGGGCCATCCGGGCGGATCATGTTGACATAAACTCCTTTCTCCAGGAGCCCGTCGGATACACTGAAACCAAAGTCATGGCTCTCATGGTCCTTCCTCATAGTCACCTGCAAAAAAACAAGAGACCTTAGAGTTGCACAGAGATTGTACAGCACACGGTCTTATCTAGGAGGTTTTACAAAGCAAAAGCTTTGACACTGTTCAAAAATATAGTCCAGCAATTCAGTGTTGTACTTTTCATTAATTTGGTGGACTCGTAAGTGACAAATAAATTTTTTTGGCTACCAGCACCTCTAAAGCTCACCAACATGTCTTCTTCTCGTGCAGTGGCTTCCTAGAATAGATGCTAAGCTAACCAGCTACAGCTTCATATTGAACAGACTTTTGGAAGGAAAGTGAATGCATTTCCCTAAATGTCAAACTATTCTTTTATTTTAGTGGCCAGATGAAAACAAGGGGTGGACACGATAAATCTATGATAATCTTTAACAGTGTACCAGGTTTTGCATCTCATCTCGCAAACCTTTACATCCAAATCCTTACTTCACAATTGTAGTAATTTTTGCACAACACTGTACAGGTGACTGTAAGTGGCTCTTTCATCGTGTCCATTGTCCTGCCTACGTATATACTAAACAGTTAAAGTTTTCCCAGCCACATGCCTCGGTGTGATTTGTTTCTCTCCGGATTTAGACCTACACAAGAAGGTCAGCAGGTTCAACCATAACAAGAAACAGCTTTAATGTGGGACCTGAGGTGACTTTCCATGACATCATGTAAGATGTGTAAACTCAAAACATTTTCAATTTCCACATTGCAGCTCCATTACTGTCCCCGTTCCAGCCCAGTCGGTCAAACATAGCACTGTGAGATGACACCAAACAAGACGTCTCAGGGCGTACAGAGGCTAGGGTGCTGCTGACTGATCAATGCTCACATTTTGCCTAAATGTTTTAGTAACACTTTAAGACTACAGCCTGCAGTGGAATTATATAGTACATAATGGCCATTAATAAAGTACTTATTGGGTGTGCTGGTACAAGGGGTGAGGAAAAGAGGCTATGCAATAAGGGAATAAAAACTGTGTTTAAGAGGTAAGCATATATATATATTTTTTAATTACTGAGCAATATATAACAGGGTACAGTAATACTGTTTAGGGAAAATTAGCAAAATGGGATTAAAATACAAACATAATTTGGCAAATTGTAAGGCAAAACCTTTTTTAATGTGTACTACTTCAATCTGTTTATATGTTTTAATATAGTTTCACACTATTATTGTAGCTGTGGATCAAAACATAAGTCTGGGACATTTATGCACCTTCATAGCTATAAAATATGTATGTTTTTTAAATGAAAATTCTGGGGAACAGTAGTGTAGTTTTGGGCAACATGTGAATTTTTGTTGTTTGTTTTGAAAATGATTCAGACTCTAATTTTTCTACATTTCTAAAGTCATTCCCGAAGAGAGCTACCTTGTGCAGTGCCAGGGCGGTAGGGGACAAAATATCTGAGGGGTCCCCTTTGCCCCGGGATGGTACGTCTCTGGCTCCAGATGACATGTTCAGGTTGCTTTTGTTCTTAGGCTCGCCATGGATTCCTCCCCTCTTAATGGGACTAATTTCAGACTGAAACACTGAGTCCTCGTTGTTCTTGGTCTCCTCTAGGTACAGACTAAGAGCGCTACCTGTCATGGATGCCTGAAAGAGCACAAAATCAGAAAGGAGATCATTAGCATCATATGTTGGGATAAGAAAAACAAAGGCTACTATATGAACAGAAACGTATAACCTCTCATGAAGTGTACACAGAGCCTGATTAGAGGCCAAGGCATTGTGCAAGAGCCTTCCTCGGTCAGTATGGCAGCAGGTGCCCAGTCTGTCTTGTCAGATTTAATAACAGATTACACACTCTGGCGATTATCATAATGCTTCATCTGGCATGGTCATTTAGGCTGACACCAGTCTATGAATACATGAGTAGGACAAAGCAGATGGAGGAGAGGAAACAGGAGAGGGAGGGGGGGGGCTGACAGGCAGGCATACCTCCAGCTCCCTGAGAATCTCCGACTGGCCGCAGGTTTCGAGGTCCTGCAGAGCCCGGGACCAGAAGCTGTCCTCCTGGTTCAGGGTGCCATGGCAACGAGGGGGGCTGGCGTATCTATGACAATGCAGGAACCAGAACATGAGAGCAGCCCTGCAGTCTCGGAGGCCGGTGCCGCTTACAAAAAGCAGCATGGGAAATGCAGTTTTGGGGCTGCGTGCTGGAGAATCCCTTTGAAAAACTCTCAGGACCATATTGAGGGTTTACTATAAATTCTTTTATTTGTGGCAGCTCAAACGCTGAATCGTCCGCTAGATTAGATAAAGCCTTTAAAATAGTTCACTGTCACAAAAGTAACGTCACCCATAAAAAAAAAAAAAAAGAAGCAGAAATTTGAAAGCATGTGACACAAAAGTTCAGGGGGGAGAAAAAAAAAGGAAGCGTGAAGAGACATAAGGCTGATGTATCCTTGGGAGCTTTAGGTGCTTTCTGAGGAAATCTTTTTTTTCGTGTAGACAAAAGGGTGACAGAAAAAAGATGCATCTATGTGAAACACCAAAGAGCTCGTGGGCAGTTAGTAAAGCAGATGAGAGAGAGAATACCTGAGAAAGAAAGAAAAGGACAGTTTGGAAAAGCACAAAACATGAAAGCATTCAACACACAATGCCTTTGTCAATGAACCCAAAGAGGGGTAAAAGAAAATACACACAAGCTGGTATTTATTCAGTGGTGGAAAAGTACTCAGATCCGTTACTTAAGTAAAAGCACCAATGCAACAATGAGTAAGCAACATTCTGCCTTTGTGCCTGGTTTCTGTTCTGTTTGTTGTAAGGCTCCCTTCCAAAAGGGTCGCAAGATAAGTCTGAGGAGTCATGGGATGTTAAATGGGGCAAGATAGAAGACAGACTTCTCTCTTTTTTGTGAAATATTGGATTGTTGTACCTCTTTCTGCCCAGCACTTACTTAAAAGAAACAATGTAAGAAATTTAGCGAAGAAATGTCACACTGCTAACAACTTATAGCCATCTGAAACATAAGTGGTCCAATTTCAGCAATACTTTTTTTTGGTCAAGGGTCACAAGCCAAGCAGGTTGGGAACGTTTAATCTTTGACACTGTATTTAATTTTATAAGCCTATCATGTGTTTATTTATCTGTAAAATAACTAGTAACTATACAATTGAATGTATTGGAGTAAAAATTACAATATTTCTCTCATACCTCAAAAATGTACCAAATAAATGTACTTTCCACTACTGTTTGTACACAGAAAATGAAATCAAATAATCTCTGTACTGTGAAATCAATAACACTTAAAGCTGCGCTGACATGAAACAAGATGTTGACAGGAGGGAAACTGCATTTACCCAGGTAGGTTGTCCCATTCATCCTCAGTGAATCTCCCATCATACAGCGCCGAGTGGTGGACTAGGCCTGCAGAGCTGGAACTGGTTTGGCTCCTGTGCTTTGTACGTCGCCACTCATTGGGATTAAGCAATATATCGGATGCTTTATGAAGATATGTCCCTGAAAAAACCCAAGAAAATCCACTGACCTCATTAAACGCAAGGAAAGGAAATGGGTAATTTTTAGACAGCAAGCGTACTGTGGACCTCACCTTGGCTACCATAGCCTGCGTCAAACCCTGAGCTATCCCAAGAGCTCATTGCAGAGTCTATACTGGGCACAGTGGCAGAGTAGACCTCTGAGTGTTTACTGGTCTTCTGGGAGTCTGTCAGTTCATCTTCTGTGTCACTTAAAAACGCAGGTTCTCTGTCCCGAAGCTGCCGGCCATCAGACTCTGGGACCAAACAGTGAGTCAAATCGGCATTAAACACGAATGAAATGCACTTCCTGTCATTTTCAAAAAGCAAAAATAAAACATTGCATTACCACAACTGCTTTTAAGCCTCAGAAAGGGCTAAAACCAACGCTTTTTAAAGCAGATTGAAACTCACTTGTTTCTTAATTTTACAACCATATTTTTGTGGTTTTCATTTGTTTATATTGTCCTCTTTTTCTCCCTGTGTAGCTTTTTTCTTCTCCTGAAGTGTTTTGTAACTTTTTGATTAAGTGCTATCTAGATAAAGTTTGCTTTATTGCTATGAGATCAAGAACAACGTGCAGTCTGAACGAAACTGAACACTGGCTCAATTGGGCGTTTTTTTTCCACAGGAGAACTGACAAGCTGATTAAACGAAGTGACTGAAATGGGGGGGGGGGGGGGAGAGAACACAAAAGAAAAAAACACAGAAAAAAAAGTCTCCTTAATGCTAATGTTGTATCATAATGCAACCCTGTTATGAATCCATCTGTCCTTATTAAAAAAAAAAAAAAAAAAAAAAAAAAAAAATCTAACATACGGTCGGCTTGCTTTTTGATCTTGAGGGTGACGGACTC